>NC_091434.1:123996590-124171986 GCF_964237555.1 Oryctolagus cuniculus
GTATCTTTTGTTGCAAAAACTTCTGTATTGCATATTCCTATGAGAGAAGTCTTCCAGAAGTTCATAAAGAAAAGTGGAACAAGGTGGCAGCTTATTAAGGTGCTCTGGTGAAATTCTCTCAGATACTCCAATTTGAACAGTTGTGCACCCACCAAGGCATCTTCATAAGGGTCAAGAAAGCCAGGATGGAGAACACTATGCCTGCTCTTAGTGTAATAACAATAAAAGTTGTGTTGAAGAAAGCCCCAACTCCAAATGGTTCAGCATGGAGGAAGACATGTTAAAGTATAAAACCCAATACAAACAGAACAAATGATATTAAAAGGAAAAAATTAAGATGACTTAAATTATCACTTGTAAATGACAAGTTTGGATGAAAATGGACTAGCTTTTCCACTGAACATACAAAGACTGACTAAATGGATTAGAAAATGATACTGAACAGTATGCTACCTACAAATTCATTGGTGAAGATTCATTGAGACTGCAAGTAAAAGAATGAAGTGATAGTTTGCATAAAGAGAAAACAAAAGTGAGAAGCAGAAGATACAAATAACAGGAATAATAGATTTTAAGACAAAAGCTAAATAAAGACTTGTGGGAAGACCATTATGTAATGATCAAAGAATCATTTCAAGAAGAAGATATTAACAGTGTTAAATGTATACGAACCTTGGGGCCAGCTCTGTGGCGCAGCAGGTTAACCCCCTGGTCTGAAGTGCTGACATCCCATATGGACACTGGTTCGAGACCCTGCTGCTCAACTTCTGATCCAGCTCTCTGCTATGGCCTGGGAAGGCAGTAGAATATAGTCCTTGGGCCCCTGCACCTGCGTGGAAGACCAGGAAGAAGCTCTTGGCTCCTGGCTTCAGATTGGCGCAGCTTCAGCTATTGGGGCCAGTTGGGGAGTGAACCAGTGGATGGAAGACCTCTCTCTCTCTCTTTAACTCTCTCTGTTTCTACTCTCTCTGTGTAACTCTGACTTACAAATAAAAAAATAAATATTTTTAAAAAAGTATATGAACCTCATGTCCATAATTGAATAAAATAAGATTATTGTATCTAAATGGAAAAAATAAGTTCTAGTACAATAATAATGCAGTAATTCAACACCTCATTTTGATTAATGGAAAGATCATCCAGATGAAAAAAAAATCACAAAGAACCCTCATAGTTAACCTACACCATAGACAAAATGGACCTAACCAACACACACAGACCATTCCACCCAACAGCTGCACAATACACATTCTTTCCATCAGCAGATGAAATAAATTCTCTAGGATGGAGCACATCCTAAACCACAAAGCAAGTCTCCACAAATCTAGAAAAATCAAAAATATATCATGTATCTTTCCTAACCCAATTAAATAAAACTGGAAATCATTTATGTACATTCATAAAATTAACCCTATACTAATTAATGAGTTCAATTAATTGTAGGAAGAAAAAAGCACTCAACAGTAGAGTCAAGGGCTGTAACCAATCACTGAAGCTCAAAATGAAAATAGTGATTGAAAAAATTAAGAGAAGGAATAGGAGAGGAAGGAGGAGGAAGGGGGGGGCAGGGGAAGGAGGGAAGGTAGCATGAGAAGCATCCTAAATCTGTATACATTAAATACATGACATTAACATAGCTAAAATATGTTTTGAAATGTCATAGGGAAAAAAAAAACTTAGACATCAAAAGTATAGGAAACTCTAGGAATTAAACAAATAAAGACTAAACAAGACATTTTTAAGTGAATAATTGTTGCTGAAGAAACAAAAAAATGAAATTGAAAAACTCCTTGGAACTAGTGAAAATGAAAACACAATACACTGAAACTTATGGCATACTTCAAAAACAGTACTAGGAAAGAAGTTTACAGTAATAAATGTCTGTTTACAGCCAGAAAAATAGAAGGATATTAAGTGATCACCTAAATAATGCATTTGGAGGATCTAAAAAATCAGATCAAACCAGACCCAAAGGTTCAAGGAAAGAAATAATAAAGATCATAACAGAAATAAATGAAACAGCAACTAAATAAACAACAAAATGATCAGTGAAATGAGGGTAAACTGAAGCTCAGCCAAGAAAAAAGACAGAACATTGAAATAAAAGAAATATGAACAGGAAAAGGAGTATCACAACTGGTAATAGAGAAATTCAAGTGATTGTTACAGATTATTATGAGCAACTATGTATCAACAAGCTGAAAAAACTAGGAGAAATGGATACACACAAAGTATAAAAACCAAACCATGAAGACATGAAAAATTTGAACAGAGCAATAACAAGTCATGAGAATGAATTAGTAATAAAAAGTATTGCAAAAAGTAAAAGCACAGAACAAAATGCCTTCACTATGAAATGCACGCAAACAAATAAAACAATAAGGAACTGACACCAATTCTTAACCTAGTCCACAAATTTGAATATGGGGACCCCTTTCAAATTCATTCTGCAAGGCCAGAAATACCTCAACTGCAAAACTAGACAAGGGCATAGCATCAGTAAAAGCATGCTCCAGTGTCCTTGGTGAACATAGTTGCAAAATTATCAACAAAATAGCAGCATATCAAACCCAAGAGCACATTAAAAAGATCATCCATCAGAATCAAATGGGATTTATCCTAGAAAATCTGAGCTAATTCAAATTATAAAAATCAATAAACATAATACATCACATAAACAGAATGAAAATTAATGGCCATATCCATAGATGGAAAGAAAGCATTCAATAAATTTCAACATCCATTCATGACAAAAGTCTTGAACAACTTAGGTATAGAAGAAACACACTTCAACATTATAAAGACAACCCACTAGAAAAACTGAGACCATTTCCTCTAAGATCTGGAACCAGACAGGGTCATCTGCTCTTAAATATAGTACCGAAAATTTTAACCAGAGTGATAAAAAATAATAAGATAAACTATAAAATAGGACCAGACTTGTGACGCAGTTACAAGTTAAGCCACTACTTGGGATGCAAGAGTCCCACTTTGTAGCTCTGTGTGAAGCCTTGGCTGATCTGCTTCCTATCCAGCTTCCTGCTAACGCTCCTGGGAATGCAGCAGAAGTTAGCTCTCAAACTTGAACCCCTGCCACTTCTCCAAATGTAGGAGGCTTGCATGGAGTTCCAGACTTCTAGGTACGCCTACATCTTCCTTGGCCATTGCGGCCATTTGGGGAGTGAATGAGTGGATGTAAGATCTCTATCTTTCTTCATCAAACCTTCCCTCCCATCATTCAATCCAATAAATAAATCTTTAAAAAAAAAATCCAAAGACATAGGACAAGAGAAAGAAAGAAAATTCATACCGATAGGAATGCAGGAGTCAAATTATTTCTGTTTGTGGATGGCATGATTGCATATAGAGAGAAGCATAACAATTTCATGAAAAGACTGTTAAACTGATAAATTCAGTAAAGTTGCAGGATATAAAATAAACACACAGTCTTCAGTAGCATTTTATTTTATGCTTAAATATCTATTTATTTAGAAGACAGAATCTTAGAGAAATGAGGGGGGAGAGGAAGAGAGAGAGAGAGAAGAGAGAAGAGAGAGGAGACATCAGCCAGATCTGGACCAGGCTGAAGCCAGGAGCCTGGAACTCTGTGTAGGTCTCCCATGTGTGTACCGGGGGGCTGAAGTATTTAGCAATCATCTTACTTCACAGGTGCATTTGCAGGAAACTAGATCAGAAGCTCAGCATCCAGAATCCAACCTCATTCAGACATGGGATGCCAGTGTGGCTTCCCCTGCTGTGCCACATCCTAGGCTTCTCAGTAACATCTTGTACACAAATAAAAAGTTCCATGAGAAATAAATTATAAAGCAATTTGGTTTGTAATAGCTACAAAAATATACATTGTAATACATTTAACCAAGTGTGTGAAACATCTCTAAATGAAAATCATAAACCATTAATGAAAGAATAAAAAAGATAAACACACACATATGACAGAGATCTTCCACATACATCAATTAAAGAAATTAATATTAAAATGTTCATATTGGGGCAGGTGCTGTGGCACAGTAGGTTGGTCCTCTGCCTGCAGGGCTGGCACCCCATATTGGCACCGTTCCAGTCCTGGCTGCTCCTCTTCCCATCCAGCTTTCTGCTATGGCCTGGGAAAGCAGTAGAAGATGACCCAAGCCCTTGGGCCCCTGCACCTGCGTGGGGGACCTGGAAGAAGCTTCTGGCTCCTGGCTTCGGATCAGCGCAGCTCCGGCTGTTGCTGCCATTGGGGGAGTGAACCAGCAGGTGGAGGACATTTCTCTCTGTCTCTCCCTCTCACTGCCTGTGCCTCTACCTCTCAAATAAATAAATAAACTCTTTTAAAAAATGTCCATATTGCCTACATTAACTTACATATTCAACACAATTATCATTAAAATACCAATGAGGACTTCATCAGCCCTCACCCTGACTGTTGATGAGCAACTTGATATGTTATCCCTCTTAGTATTTTTTTTGTTTGTTCTACTTAATACTTTTGGTTGAATACTGTAATCAATACACAATTCTTAAGTGCTGAAACTTAACTGAAAAGTGATCACTGTTAAATATAAGAGTGGGAATAAGAGAGGGAAGAGATGTGCAATTCGGGACATGTTCAATCTGACTTACCTCAAACGGTAGAGTTAGAAACATACCAGGGGATTCCAATTCAATCCCACCAAGGTGGCATGTACCAGTGCCATCTCACTAGTCCCAGTGATCAATTTCTGTTCACAATTGATCCTAATGATAGGAATAAGAACCAAAGGGATCACATAAACAAGAATAGTGTCTGCAAATACTAGCTGGTAGAATAAAAAAGGGAGTGAATGATCCAACATGGGAAGTGAGATACACAGCAGACCCACAGAATGGCAGATGTCCTAAACAGCACTCTGGCCTCAGAATCAGCCCTTAAGGCATGCGGATCAGGCTGAAATGCCCATGAGAGTATTTCAGGCATGGAAAGCCAAGACACTCTGGAAAAAAAAAAAAAAACAAAAAAAAACAAAAAAAAAAAAAACCAAAAAAAAAACACCTAAATGAAAGATCTCCGCGAGTGAGATCCCAGTGGAAAGAACGGATCATCAAAGAAGGAGGTACCTTTCTCTGAAGGGAGGAAAGAACTTCCACTTTGACCATGGCCTTGTCTAAAAATGATCAGAGTCAGTGAACTCAGGGGGCTTCCATAGCCTTGGCAGCTCATGACAAGAGCCAGGTTGATTACTGATGCCATAAACAAGAGTGTCAATTTGTTAAGTCAACAACAGGCGTCACTGTGCACTTACTCCTCATGTAGGATCTTTGTCCTTAGTGTGCTGTACATTGAGATTTAATGCTATAACTAGTACTCAAACAGTATTTTTCACTTTATGTTTCTGTGTGGGAGCAAACTGTTGAAATCTTTACTTAATGTATGCTAAACTGATCTTCTGTATATAAAGAGAAATGAAAATGAACCTTGATGTGAATGGAAGGGGAGAGGGAGTGGGAAATGGGAGGGTTGCGGGTGGGAGGGACATTATGGGGGTGAAAAAAAAAAAAAAAACAAAAAAATACCAATGAGGTTCTTCACAGAACTAGACAAAAAAAACCTAATGGTTATAGGGAAGTGCAAAAGACCATAAATAGCTAAAGCAATTCTGAATGAAAGGAAAAAAATCTGGAGCCATTACAAAACCTGATTTTAAGATATTCTACAAATCTAATGGAACCAAAACATCCTAGTACTGGAATAAAACCAAACACACACCAATGCCCTTAATTAATTCATCCATCTACAGTCCACTTACCTTTGACAAAGTTTACAAAACTATAGACTACAAAAAGGACAGTCTCTTCAATAAATACTGCTGAAAATGTCCTGGGGCCCTCTCCTCTCACTTCATACAAATATCTACTAGAAATGGGTCAAAGATTCAAGTGTAAGAGACAATATTATGACACTACAAGGAAAATACATAAGAGAAGCACTACAAGATATTGTGACAGTCAACAATTTTTTAGATTGGGCCCCAAAAGCATGGCAACAAAAGCAAACAAAGACAAATGGGGTTATATTAAACTAAACCTTCTGTACAGCAAGAAAAAAAATCAACAGAGTGAATACTGGCAGAAACGGAGAAAATATCTTCAAACTCTATAGCTTATAAAGGACTGATATCCAGCACATATAAGGAAACAAAGAAAAATCTCAACTACAAAAAAATTCTGGTTAAAGGTTAGCAAAGGATCTGAACTGCTATTTCTCAGAAGAAGAGTACAAATGATTAAAAAATACATGGAACGAGGATCAATATCTGTGACTTTCTCAAAGTAAAAATCAAAACCACAATAAGGAATCATCTCATTGCTGTTCAAGTGGCTGTTATCAAAAAGACAATAAATGCATGCTGGAAAGCTTGGGGGAAAAAAGGAACACTATAAGTGGGAATACACACTGTTACCACCATTGTGTATAACTGTATGTAAATTACTCAGGAAACTAAAAAAGAGCTCTTCTGTATAACTCCATTACCCTGCATCTGAGTATATCTGAAAGAAAGGGAATTAAAACAAGAGAGGCCAGCGCCGCGGCTCACTAGGCTATTCCTCCACCTGAGGTGCCGGCACCCCCAGTTCTAGTCCCAGTTGGGGCACTGGATTTTGTCCTGGTTGCTCCTCTTGCAGTCCAGCTCTCTGCTGTGGCCCCGGAGTGCAGTGGAGGATGGCCCAGGTCCTTGGGCCCTGCACCCGCATGGGAGACCAGGAGGAAGCACCTGGTTCCTGGCTTCGGATCAGCGCAGCCCACCAGCCGCAATGCACCAGCCATAGCAGCCACTTGGGAGGTGAACCAATGGAAAAGGAAGACCTTTCTCTCTGTCTCTCTCTAACTCTGCCTGTCACAGAAACAAAAACAAAAACAAAACAAAACAACAACAACAACAACAACAAAAACCAAGAGAGAGATGCCTGCACTTCCGTGTTTGCTCTATTCACAATCACTAAGACAGGGACTCAACTTAATTGGTCCAACAATGAATGAATGCATAAATAAACTGTTACATGTGTACACAACAGATTATTGTCAGGACATGAAAAACATTCTGATATTTTCGTCCAAATACATGGAGCTGGAGATCATTATGTTATGTGAAAGAAGCCAGATACAAGAAAACAAACACCACGCGTAAATGCAAAATCAATTTTTTAAAAGAATAGCTCCCAACATGAATCTGTATGTTTGTTTGCTATATATGATGAGTCCTATAGCTTCATTTATGTGATGCTTTGCTGGTTTGCTTAGAAATGTTTCTTTTTTTTCTGAGTTTAGCAAGAAAAGACTTTTAAAATTGAGTTGTGCTTGGAATTTATCTAGGACTAGAGAAAAGGAATGTAATATTAAAATTTCATGTGTGTGTTTGTGTGTGTGTGTGTTGACACTATTCAAAACAGGGACATAAAGTTGAAAACAGGTTCCATCCTGAGATGAATGTCCAGTGTAGTATGGCCACAGACTTTAAAAATGAGATGCTGGGAAATGGTGTGATTCTTTCATTCAAGAATTTCTGCCACTTTTGAAAGAGCCCTATGCTGTAGGTGCAGGAAGCAGCCGGCAAAGTTGCTTGAGTTATCAGTTCACATCAATCTCCAGGCTTCTGCTGTATCTTCTGATAGGAATGGAATAAAGCACATCATTTGACATTGGATCATTGCCATGTAGATCAAACAAGAGATCAGAATGCATGTGTAGAATACCTGTTGAGAGGCTGTCACACTTCTGCACAGATGATAGGGTGAAACAGCTCCTCATATAAAAACACATTTCTCATTAAAGCCATCTTATTTCTCAAGCCGTGGGGGAAATCATTCGCTACAGCTTCCTATTGTGCATTCCTATTGCATAGGGGACAAGCTGGAGGGGAAGAAGATTTCATACTTCGAGTGGGGTGCCTCCAAACCTCCTCGGCAGGGAAGAGCAAATTATTACAACAAAGGACATCAGAGCAGTCCTATTACTTTGATTTTCTGATGGCAGTCCAGTGAAATCAATGCATGGTTAGGATAAACTTCCCTTTGGCCTATACTCCACAATACCCACTCTGTCCTGTGTATTAGTGATGCCATGAAATTATGTGTCTCTGATAGAGTCATTTTTTTTAATAATTGACATCTTATTTTTGAAAAATAACTGTTGAGCACACAGCAATTCAGCAGTTGGTCCAAAGCATTTTCTTACTCTACTTTTATTATATGATAAATCAGCTGCACATCCCGCCTTGGGTTCTCCCTCCTCCCAGAAGTGCATCTCTTTTTTATGCCACCTTCAAAGCATGCTCCTAATTGTCCTTGCAGTTTTCTCTGGGTTGTGAAGGCTGGAGTTTCAGTTGGCATTTTCTCCTGAGTTGACTTGGGATTTAGGTTAGCCTGCATTTCTATAACTCCTCCCAGCCACCAGGCTTGTGCCAACTTATACATTTCAAGATTCAAGGACACATTAGGCTACAGAACTTTCTCCTCAAGCTCTATCATCACCAAACTATATTTCATTGATCCTTTATTACATTTCTGGTATCTTATAATAGTTATAGATACTATTTACTGAGCAATGCCTATAATCCAGACATGACTATGATGCACACTTATGAATCCATTACACCCTAAAACACAACTTTTATTCATTACTCCTGTTTTTTGACATGGAGAACATGAGGTACAGCCAGGTGATTCGCTTGCCCTGAGTCACACAGCTAGTAAGTTGGAGGTGCTGGACTTTGATTATGCAATTCAAGGCACTATGCTCTGCATCCCTGAATGGTGCTGACCTGGGGTGCATTACTAACATTTATCTCTCTTTTGAAAAATCTGTGTGTTTGTGTCTATGGAAATTTCCTGTTGAAGACATGAAAATTCAGAGACACTCAGTAAACTCACAGTCCCACACTGAAAAAAAAGGCAGAATTGGCATTCAAGACTGGGTCTAGTTAACATCAAAGAGCATGTATTTGCCAATAAACTCCAGAAATATTTTTCCTCTCAGGGTCTCATTCACCCTTTGTATTAAATGTGTTTTTCTTATGATATTTGTACATGGTTAGCTCTCACTGCAAGCCAGACACCGTATTAAACAAATGGGGAACCAGTGACAGTGCAATGATACAGTGGAATAAGCCATTTCCTGCAGCACTGGTATCCCATGTAAGCTCCAGTTTGAGTCCCTTGTGCTCTACTTTCAATCCAGATTCCTGTTTTTAATGTGCCTGGAAATCAGCAGAAGATGGCCCAAGTGCTTGAGCCTCAGCAATCCACATTGGAGACCTGCATGAAGTCCCTGGTTCCTGGTTTCAGCCTGACTCAGCCCCAGCCTTAATGGCATTTGGGGAGTTCTCTCTCTCTCTCTCTCTTTTTCTCTTTCTCTCTCTCTCTCTCTCTCTCTCTCTCTCAGTAACTCTGTATTTCAAATAAATTAAGTAAATAAGAAAACCTATAGGGGTTCTGATGGTTAGATGGACAACACCTCTTCTCTGGTCTCTGAACAATTACCTGGGAGGCATCACAATTTGAACAAAGAGGAGCACAGCCAACACAGGTGCCTCATTTCCTAAGGATTTGCAGGACTCCATGGCCAGGACTTAACATGGAGCAAAGATGACTTAGTCTGTTTTCTGTCACTGTAACAAGATACCTAAAGCTGAGTATCTTATATATAAAAGAGGTTTACTTAGCTCACAGTTTGGGAGGCTGAAATCCAGGGTCAAGCGGTCTATTTGGTCACATTATATTTGTGTGACATTGTCGTGGCACTTGTGCAAGGCCAATGACATGGTGAGAAAGGAAGCCAGCGCCAGGCTTGCTCTTTTTTTTTTTTTTTTTTTTTTTTTTTATTTTGGACAGGCAGAGTGGACAGTGAGAGAGAGAGACAGAGAGAAAGGTCTTCCTTTGCCATTGGTTCACCCTCCAATGGCCGCCGCGGCCTGTGCACTGCGGCCGGCGCACCGCGCTGATCCGATGGCAGGAGCCAGGTGCTTCCTTCTGGTCTCCCATGCAGGTACAGGGCCCAAGGACTTGGGCCATCCTCCACTGCACTCCCTGGCCATAGCAGAGAGCTGGCCTGGAAGAGGGGCAACCGGGACAGAATCCGGCACCCCAACCGGGACTAGAACCCGGTGTGCCGGCACCGCAAGGCGGAGGATTAGCCTAGTGAGCCGCGGCGCCGGCCGCTCTTTTACAGAAATGCACTGTGGCACACCCACAGCAATGGATCTTTCTAATCATGGTGCCCACTATCAATCCATCACTGAACGGCTTCTCCACCTCGATGCTACCACCAGGCCATAAAACTCTAGAGCACCCAATGAAACCATAATGAAACTAGCAAAAGCAGAAGTAAAAATGCAATACAATTCTTTCTGCCAGTCATACTCGCCTGGAAAATGGGACTATGCTTTGTATTGTTTGTTTCTGCCCATTTAATGGAATTCTGAGAAAGAGGGAAGCCTTTTATTTCTCCTCCAAACTGAACATGAATATGAATATATTCTTAAAATCGTATTTATGGGTTTATATTCAATCCGTGAGTTGTCATACACCTTCATAGCACACCTCACACCCCTGGTCTCAACCTATGAGCCTTATCAGGTTGCACTGTTTTTTTCTGGTATCCTTGATGCTGCTATAGCTTAGTAAAAGGTAAATATTTCACATGCTGGCCCTCTGGCTCTTTTCCCTTCATATGAGGTAGCCTTCTCCTGTGTGCTTGTCTAGGGTACCCATAATTCTTTTACTTAAAGGCCTGCTCAATGTTAATTTATTCTGTAAAGATGCCCCTGCTTCTAGCCTGCCACTGGTCGTGCTCTTCTCCCTACAGCTTCTATCATATTTGTAATTAGTACAAAATTATATATTTGCATATCTACATTTCCTTTTAGATTGTGAACCCCTGGGAGCAGGAGCAGACTACTGAGTAAATTCTCTGGACTACAAAAGGCAGACTGGAGCCTGAGAAAATCTTCAAGTTCAAGAGCTTCTTTAATACCTTAAACTTGGCAGGGACTACAAATATAGGTGCAGCGTGGAATCAGATGTCCAGACCAGACCAGCTACCAGTGTCCTGGGAGCAAGACAGCAGGTCCTGTGAGGAAAAGGACAGTCTGAAGCAGGATAAGCTGGTAGAGTGACTCTGTACCAAGGTTCTTGGAGAGAAGCCTGGGCATGCACAATTATGCAGACATGCCTGGGGGCATTTAGTTAGGAAAGAAAGAGAAGAGGACACATTCAGGAGGGCAGCCGGCTGGGTGCTCTGGCTTCAGTACAGCAGTGACACGGGGCTTTCACATCCTCCTAGTCTGAGGAAGGTGTGGGGTCAGGGACCGTTGGGTTGTTTCACAGAAGGGGCTCAACTTTAAAAGCCTGAAAATGAGAGAAGGAAACCTTTTTTACTGGTTCAAAGGCCTTTACAAAATATGTGGTCACTGAGGCATGATCGGTTTCAGGACACCTATAAGAGCGTATTCTGAAGTGTCATGGATGTCCCTGAAAGGCTCTGTTATTGCTTTGCTACATCTGTTTCTCTCTGTCTGACACAATGTAGCATGCCTTGAGATAAAATGACAGAATAGATTATGTTACCTGATGCCTTTAGTTAGTATCACACATGAAAGAGAGCAGAATTTTACAAACACTATATGAAATAATGTTTTCTAGTAATTAGCTAACAGGATCACAAGAATTGATCCTTGGTAAAGGGTAGCAAAGACAGAAATGGTGTATGGAATCTTTAGGATTTAGGGAAATGTTTCTGACTTCTGAGTATTACAAAGGTCAATGCTATTTTCTAATTGTTAAATATATATATATGTACAATATATTATTTGTGTAATCTGTATTTATTATAAAATATGTTATTTTAGGCTGCTATATTAAAATATACTAACCTGGGTAATTTATAAAGAACAGAAATTTACGGCTCACAGTTTTGGAGGCTGGAAAGTACTATGCCTGCTAATGGCAAAGGTGGTGCCTCTCATTACATTGTCCCCTGGCAGAAGGAGCAAGGCTGCTCCACGCAACCTGTTTCACAGGGACCTAATTACATTCATGAGGTCAGAGCCCTCATGACAAAAAGAACCCACCTCTGGACACTACCACATCGGGTGTCAGAGTCCCAGATGAATTTTGGAGGGTCACAAACATTCAGAGAACAGCAATAAATATGACAGCATAAACACTGCAGTTCCTGTCTGTGTATTCACAAGCAACTGTGCTAATTTTCCCTAAGTGGAGAAGAAAACAGGCCATAAGATTTCATTATTTTCAGTGTATCATTGTATAATAATTAATATCGATTGGACTCATTTTGTACACACACGCAAAGACTGAGATTATATACTCTGAGATACACTGAGATACACTGGATGAGATGTTGCTTTGGACACCCTCATCCTGTTATCAGGGTGCCTGGGTCCATGTTCTGCCTCCACTCCCAATTCTAGTTTTCTTCTAATAAACTCCACAGGAAGCACCAGGTGATGGCTCAAGTACTTAGATTCCTTACCATCTGCATGGGAGACCTGGATTGAGACCCTGGGCTCCTGTACTTTGCCTGGCCCAGTTCTGGCTGTTGCAGATAATAAAGGAGTAAACCAGTCACAGAAAAATTTCTCTTGGTCAGTCTGTCTGTGTTTCTCCATTTGCCCTTCAAATAATTCATCAAAGTAAATAATAAAAATGCATAAATTTACACCCTCATTTTTGATTAATAGAGCAAGTCTGCAAGAGGCCTTGGAGAGACATGGAATTCATACTCCTCATTGAAGAGAGGACACCACGTTCTACTGAGTTTATAGCTTAGAAGTCAGAGACCTTGGTCTTCTTTTTTTAAAAGATTTTATTTATTTGAGAGGTAGAGTTACAGACAGTGAGAGGGAGAGAGAGAAAAAAAGGTCTTTCTTCCATTGGTTCACTCCCCAGATGGCCACAACAGCTGGAGCTGACCTGATCCAAAGCCAGGAGCCAGGTGCTTCTTCCAGGTCTCTCATGAGGGTGCAGGGGCCCAAGGACTTGGGCCATCTTCTGCTGCTTCCCCAGGTCATAGCAGAGATCTGGAATGGAAGAAGAGCAGCCAGGACTAGAACTGGTGCCCACATGGGATGTTGGTGCTGCAGACGGAGGGTTAACCTACTGTGCATGGCACCGGCCCCAAGAGTGGTACCCCAATGCTAAAGCAGGTTGATCCGATGACATGCATAGACCCATTACTGCCCTTCCAACAGTGAGCTACAGCTTGAGGGCTCAGTTTTGCCTTTGGATTTGGGCATCAAATTTCTTCCTGCTATGTGATTTCACTACATCTCTGAGTCTCAATGTTAGCATCTGTAAGAAAAAATAAGCCAACAACAACAACAAAGACAGATGTTTATGAATTCAATGCTTATGTGAATGACCATGAGGAAATGTCAAGAACGAAGCCCAGCATAAAATTCCAACTTTCTTTCATCCTATTAGACCTCCAAGTGTTGACAGCAAGCAATCATATTAAAATATTTTCTTTACTGTTTTAAAAATAGTTTTTTATTTGAATCCTCTCTGCTTTCAGCTTGCCCTCTAACCTCCCTTTCAATAAGATTCAAAAGGCTTCTATTCAGAACATTCCAATATAATGGTGTTAAAGAGGAAACAATAATATTAATAAAAGTTACTGTTTATTAAGTACAAAATCTGTGTGAAACATTGAACTGCCCTATGTAATTATTTAATGTAATGTTAATAGATTTGATAACTGAAATCTTCAGAGAAATGTTATTGCACTTAAATGTACAATCTAAAGTGTAACAATGCAAACGATTCAATGCTCATTCAGAAATAAAATATATATGAAATAGGAAAAGCACAAATAAATAAAACTAGCTATGATTATTTTATTGCTATTTGTTGTGAACCAATTTGACTACCTATTTCAAGATACATAGAAATTCCTTTTTGTTGTAATGTTGGTTAAAATGACTTGTAGTGGAAAAATACCAGACTATTTAGAAAACAGTTTTCCAAATAAACACATTTTGAGAACTCTGGAGAGCTTTATCAGAAGCAAATTGCACATTGTGTTGATTGACAAAATTACTACTGATATCCCAATTTGGGCCGTATTTTTGAATCAAGATTATGGTGATCTGAGTTTTTAAAGGAAGGGGGCTCTGGAAATGCTTACAAAGAAGGGGAAAAACTGAAAGAATCAGGACCTGGGAGTTCCACTTGCCATCTGCGTGGGCGAGACCAGGGACTGAAGGTCTGCAGCTCTGAGGTTCTGTGAATGAACCACAGTGGTTACTATAACGGCCCACTAAACAGCTAAGCTTGATGAGTATCTCTTTTATTTATAAATGGTGACAGTTGCAAGTTTTTCTGCAGAGAGGAATAATAATATAAAAATGAAGAAGACATATTTATTTCACAACTAGAACTGGGCCGGTGCTGCAGCTCACTTGGCTAATCTTCCGCCTGTGGCACCGGCACCTCGGGTTCTAGTCCCTGTTGGGGCACCGGATTCTGTCCCGGTTGCCCCCTCTTCCAGGCCAGCTCTCTGCTGTGGCCCGGGAAAGCAGTAGAGGATGGCCCAAGTGCTTGGGCCCTGCACCCACATGGGAGACCAGGAGGCTCCTGGCTTCAGATCGGTGCAGTGCGCCAGCTGCAGTGCGCCAGCCATAGCGGCATTTGGGGGGTGAACCAAAGGAAGAGGAAGACCTTTCTTTCTGTCTCTCTCTCTCACTGTCTAACTCTGCCTGTCAAACAACAACAACAACAACAACAACAACAACTAGAACTGCTGAAAAGTTAATGAGCTTCCAAGGTACAAAGGTAAAACAAATGTTTCAACCAAATACCATGAGTTGAGCAAGCCTCCAGGTTTTGCACAGGATAGCTCTGTGACACGAGCATTCTGGATGCTTCTGTGTAAACCCTTGTGACTGAAGCTACTGTAAATGGTTGGAGACCAGCCTCTGAGCTCATAGCATTGGCCATGGAACCCTGTGTGAAGGAGAGGGGCGTCAGGGAGAACACTTAGGAATAAAGCTAATCGGCTACAATAATTCATTTAATAAATAAATTGACTGACTTGCTGGAATTCTGAAACTTTATATTCATAGTAAATTTGCCATTTTTACATCATTCAATGTATATGTGTGTGATATGTCTGTACATACATTTGTATATCTACATGTATATGTTTATGCAACATGTATATATATACATAAATTATGCCCATATAAGTTATATATAGTATATATCAACAGATATACTTTTCACATATTTCTCTTGCCTTCAAAAGTGGACTATAAATGATTTTGGACCTTGAGATTTCCTCCACACGATGTTTAAAGTAAATAAAGGGCCAAGAAGTTAGTAGAAGAGGCATCCACTGGGGCCAGCACTGTGGTGCAGAGGGTTAAAGCACTGGCTTGGAGCGCCGGATCCCATATGGGCACCAGTTCTAATCCCGGCTGTTCCTCTTCCAATCTAGCTCTCTGCTATGGCCTGGGAAAGCAGGAGAAGATGGCCCAAGTCCTTGGGCCCTTGCACATGGGTGGGAGATCTAGAAGAAGCTCCTGGCTGCTGGCTTCAGATGGGCGCAGCCCCTGCAGTTGCGTCCATCTGGGGAATGAACCAGCAAATAGAAGACCTCTCTCTCTGTCTCTACCTCTCTCTGTTACTCTGTCTTTCAAATACATACAATAAATCTAAAAAAAAAAGGCATCTACTTTTTTTTGGACAGGCAGAGAGTGGACAGTGAGAGAGAGAGAGAGAGAGAGAGAGAGAGAGAAATGTCTTCCTTTGCCATTGGTTCACCCCGCAATGGCAGCTGTGGCTGGAGCGTTGAGGCCGTTGCACCGCGCTGATCCAAAGCCAGGAGCCAGGAGCTTCTCCTGGTCTCCCATGAGGGTACAGGGCCCAAGGACTAGAACCCAGTGTGCCAGCGCCGCAGGTGGAGGATTAGCCTAGTGAGCCACAGCACCGGCCTCCACCTTGTTCCTTTTCATTGATTACTCTCTCCGGGCCCTGGAACATGGCATACAATGGAGACTCTGGCACATTTGCAATAACTTGTAAATGCCTGGTCTAGAGAAAATCATTCCATGCTTCACAAGAAGGTACAGGATATTTAACACACCACTCCCAAATATCTTTCTTCATTGATGGTAAAGGTAAATGAAAAAAAAAATGCAAAACATGACTGAAAGTGAAAACACTTATTAGTATTATCCTTTTTATGGCATAAATCATGTTTCTAGAAACTAAGAAGTACATGTAAATTGCACATGAGTTTAAAGGGTTATTGTTGCTCTTCTGAGTTTGGCCCTATCTCAAAAGGACCAGGACAGACCAGGTTTCATCGCCAGCATCCCTCTTCCTGAAGAAGTTTTGAAAGCAGTTCCTTCTGTGCTCATGTGGTCTGTCCTGCTGGGTTAGACCAACTCTTCTGTGTCTGCTGGCCCCTGCCCACCTTGCCACATGGCACTTTCCCATCGGGACAGGTTCTTCTCTAACTCAGGGACTTGTTTGTATTCTGAATGTTATTTAAAACACTCCTGCCCTGTTAATCCCATGGTGGGTGCAATTGTGCCATTCAAGCATTAGTTAAAAGGTAGGTCTTGTCTTCCTTTCTTATTGCCAAAGTCAGAGCTTTCAATATGCTTTCCTTGACACTCACCTAAATGTGTGAGAATTTATATTATGGGAACCATTGTTTGTGGTACGGTGTGATTTCGGCATCCTGTGTGGGAGGGCAGGTTCAAGTCCCAGCATTTCCATTTCTGATCCAGCTCCATGTTAATGTGCTTGGGAAAGTAGCAGAAAATGGTCCAATAGCTGGCCCCTGCCACCTATGTGGGAGACCCAGATGGAGTTCCAGGCTTTGACCTAGTCCAGGCCTAGCCATTTTGGCCATTTGGTCAGTGAAGAAGCAGAAAGAATTACTCTCTCTCTTTCTCTCTCTCTCTCTCTCTTCCTTCTAATTAATTGGATACATAAATGTTTCATAAAATAAAATAATTTATACATGAATCTTTTTACCAGTTTTTCTTTCTCATTACATTATAAGCTCTGCGAGGCTAGGAGTCGTTGTTATCCATAGGACCAAAGACTCTAGAGCAGTTTCCAAGTGAGCTGCTCAGTAATACTAAAGAACATGTAAATTCTGGGTACTACAAAGCAGGGCACGGCATCTACCCTACAAGGACAACCTCTGCTCTCAGAAAGCACACAGACAGACAGAAGAGGCTGCACAGTGCAACAGCAAGCACAACACAAACAACAAAACACTCACAGATGTCAGCACAGGATGTGGGAGCCTTGTGGGGGGCCAAGACCCAGCAAGGAGACTCCAGCTGTAACTCAAGCATATATGGACATGAAAGTGAAGGGAAAGGGGGAATATTCCACACAGAGAGATAGAGGTTAGTAAAAGCTCCATTTTTTTAGGAAAAAACCAGAACTTCCTAGTGTCTCTTGTATATGGGGTAGAGGGGAAGTGGCGAGGAAACCAAATCTAAAAGGTATGAAGACGGAGCACGCAGGGTCCTCAAGATCTTGCAAGGGAGGTTGGATTTTACCATTTGTTGGTAGAAAATTTTTACATGATTTTAAATAGCAAAGTGACATGATCATATGTGAATTTTCAACATGTGGAGGAAGAAATTCAACAAGAGCAAGAGGAATGAGGAGATCAGATGGGAAGGAATCTCAGTAGTCCAGGAGGGAGGTGACGAGAATTGACTAAAGGAGCCAAGTGTAAGAGAGAATTGTCTAGTTCTTAAACTAGAATTCTTATATAAATAAAGCCTTTATTTGGACTGGTTTTCCAGTTTGATATAATTCTGACGATTGGCTACTGAGTCACAGATTAAAAGTCTGTAGGAATGCGCATAGGGTAAACATCAATTATTGGCAGCCCAGCTAAATACAAGAAAGGGAAACTAAAAGGAAAATCTGATGGTGAGAGAGAGAAAAACAAACAAAGATGCAAAAAAAAAAAATCATACCCAGGTGTGGGGAGCAACTCGGACTAGACTGTTACTGGAATTAAGACTTATTCTATGCATCTGCTCTCCCACAGTATGGCGCTGGGAGAGGAGGAAACAGCTTCTACACAGCTGCCTCCAGTTCAACCAACAAGCTGCAGGATCTGCTCCTGATTGGAGGAGAGCAGCGTACTCAGCGTGTGGGTAGCAGAGTTGGGATTGGTGGAAGAGGACTATAAAGGAGGAGAGAGACAACATGCACCAGGAACATCTATCTGAAGGAACACCTGTGCAGCCCCCGAGAGAGCCGGCCGGCGGTGTGCCGCTCCCCCGCGGAAGTGGGGAAAGTGGCAGGGGGAACCGCCCTTCCACGGAGGTGGAAGGGACGGTAGCCAACCCGGGAAGAACCAGCATCAAACCCGGGGAGGGCCAAGCAGACAAAAGAACAACGCAGGGTCCTGTGTCGTTCCTCCACGAAGAGGGGGAGCAACACCCAGGAACTCTGAATACACATCAGTTGCCCCTTAGCACTTATTCTGTCAATACAATCAGAATGGAGAAGAAGAAAGATAATTCTAAGGGTCACAATCTTCTGGCAAAGATTGGAGGGTGTCCATGAAAGCAGTGAGATGTCTTATATTATTCAAGTGAAGCACATTTCCATCAAAAAAATTCAAACCGAAGCTTGCTTAGGCACTTCCAGATAAACATGGCAATAACACAGCTCAGCTGAGCAGCGACACATGACCTGCTTTCTTCGTCTTGACCCTAGGCATCGAAACAACACAATGAGGGGCCCTGCTTCCCAGGCAGTACCACTCACTCTGCTGTACCTGGAGCAGAGGCGGCAGTTAGCTAGGCACAGGTTGAGATGCCACCACAGAATCATTGCCTCCCTGAAGGGGACCTGGTGTGATGTCTTGATCTCAGTCATCATGAATGGTAGTGTGAACAGGAGCCAAAAGAATTGTTGCAAGTTCCGTGTCTTGGATCAAAGAAAATAGTCAAATTATGGTTCTTTGGTTCTAGGGTCAGAACATAAAGACTGGTTGCATGGTTTTTGTGCTTTCGCATGACACTGGGGGTATGACTGCTGAGTTAATTCTCAATATCAGCAGATTTGTGAAGCTATGAGAGAGAAGTGGAGACAATTTGGTAAAATGCATGCACCTAGGGGAAGTGAAGGTATTGAGATAAAGGACATCAAACACTACAAAGTTATTGAAGTGACATTTAAACAATTAAACTGACATTTCCAGAAATACACCCCTTCTCAAAAAACTAATTATGAGAGCTAGAGGAAAGGAGTGAATTTTAAATCCAAAGCATTCATGAGAGAAAACCTTTATAAAAATGTGAACGGTTGACTAGAAAATTTCCAGGGTACCAATTAAAGTTGTACAAGTGAACTACCTTTGAGTATTTATTATGTCCCCAGTTATAGCACAAATAGTAAACTTAATCTCTTATAATACCATTAGTCTTTCATATATATACCATTAATTTTCCCATTTCACAGATGAGAATAATGCAGAACTAAGATTCAATAACTTGAACTGGATGACATAGGTCAGTTGCAGAGTTGATAACCTGGAGGGAAACCATCTGCTTTGAATGAGTATGGATTGCACCTAGCTTCCAATACACATTGCAAAATGTGACAAATTGAAGAAGAAAAGCTCCTGAACTTGGCATCACAATCTCATAGGAATCTGGGAAATATACACCATTCATTTGATTGAATCACTTCTGACACACACACAACCATTACCAAATTTTTAATGGAAACTGTTCACATATTGTTGTTCTTCAGTTCAGAATTATTTAATAGCAGTGCCTTCTCCATGTGTGAACTTGGTTAGATTCCCTCCACAATCTGGGGGCCACTTTTAGATTCACTTATCTCTAGTTTCTCATCTCTCCCTGCACTGCCTCTTCAGAATCTCTGCTCCTGAAACACAGAATCACTATCCATACAAAAGCACTTACGGGAATGTTAATCATTCACTGTCATAAATGGTGAATACTTCTCTCACAAACAGTACACATGCATTTCTACGTCCCAAAGGTTTCATGACCTGGGCCAGCACCATGGTGGGCAGAAGCATTACCTTGTTCACAGATTTGTTCTGAGGACTGGCTGAGAAGATACATGTAACACACTCTCCAGCACACGACTGTAGTCCACCAGTAAGATCTCTTGAGGGCTGATTGTGTGGCTCAGCAGGTTAACACATCGCTTACATCACTGGTATCCCATATAGAAGCTCCTGTTAAAATCCTAGCTGCTCTGCTTCCAATCCAGCTTCTCTCTACTGAATCTTGGAAATCAGGAGATGATGGTCCAGATACTTGGGCTCCTGCCATGCGTGTGGCAGACCTGGATGGATTTCCAGGCTCCCCACTTTGGCCTGGCCCAGCCCAGTTGACACAGCCATTTGGGGAATGAACCAGCAGATGGAAGATCTCTGATTCTGTCTGTCCATCTCTGTATTGTTCTGCCTTTCCAGCAAATTAATATATATATTTTTTTTTAGAAATCAAGGTGGTTTTGTACAGAGATATTTTATATTGGAAATAAGTAGAGAATTCAGAGAATTCAGACTAAATATCCTTGTTTTAAACCTAGAATGTTTGATTTGGTTTCTTGCACTGATGGCTTTCTTATCTGCTCAGAGGCTGAGAATAGCCATGTCACTTTATCTCTTGACTGAGTCAAAAGTTTTTCTCAGGTTCTCTGAACTGTCGATATTTTATGTGTTTAATATTTATTTGGCAGAAAGAGAGAGAGAGAGAGATCTTTCTCATTTATTGATTTAGTTCCAAAATGTCCACAAAAGCCAGAGCTGGGCCAGGCTGAAGCCAGGATCCAGGAACTGGATTCAGATATCCTATGTGGGTAGTAAGGACTCAACAACTTGGGCCACGACCTTCTGCCTGCCAGAGTTCAAAGCATTCACAAAATCTGTAATAGGGGGTAGACCTGGCATATGAATCCTATAACTCCAACATGGGAGTCCGGTGTTCCAACAGCTAACCCAAATAACTGCCCCTTGTCTTTGTGTTAAAAGACTACTAAGACCCAATAGCACAGAGAACTTAAAGAACATCACCTCATTTAATATATTCAAATACTATATACTCTGTAAGTATGATTAATTGCCTGTTTTTAAAAATGGGGCAAAGTACAAATGAAAAAAGTAAAGTCCCAATTACCACACAATAAGAAGATAATCTATCATTCAGATCAAGCCTTTGGAAGTTTAGAATCATGTTTGTACTGTAAATTATAATGTCTTTCTTTATCACACTACTTGCCATCCCTCTATCTGGCACTGATGAGTTCCAACTCACCCATGCTCGATAAGAAGGGGCTATCTTGATATGATGATGTCTTTATTTTGTTTAAGGATTTATTTATTTATTTATCTGAAGGTGTTACAGAGAGGGAGGGAGAGACAGAGAGAGAAAAGGGGTGAGAGAGAAAGAGCGAGATCTTCCATCTGCTGGTTCACTCCCCAGATGGCAGCAATGACCAAGGTTAGATGAAGCCAAAGCCAGGAGCCAGGAGCTTCATCCAGGTCACCCATACGTGTGGCAGGAGCCCAAACATTTGGGTCATCTCCTATTGATTTACTCAGGCCATTAGCAGGGAGCTGGATTGGAATTAGAGCATCTAGGACATGAATCAGCACCCCTATGGGATGCTGGCCTTGCAGGTGATGGCTTTACCTGCTTTTCATGCCACAACACTGGCTTTTGTTTTTTTTTAATGATAAATCAGTTTAAGTTCTAGATGAACAGAATAGTACTTGAGGAGATTATGCCAGCCCAAAATTTACCATGTCCAGTCTGTTTCCTATGATTCTAACTTTTAAATATGGATTTTTAAATAAGCCTGAAAAGCAAAGATTTCAGAGTAACTGAGGGTAGAAAAAACTAGGCAAGTGCAAGTTTCCTACCCTATTCTCCACCTATGAGGTTTTCTCCTAATTTATTCCTTTTTCAGCTTCACACAGTAAGTATTTCTGGACTCACCCTGTGCCCAAACTGACTGTGCAGGGCTGAACAACATAGGATGTACTTCCAAGAGAAGCTAACAATACAGTGAAGAACTCATTGCAGAGAGCAATGTGCTGTAAAACATGATCTGTGAACCATGGTTCTGCAGGATGCCTCTTTAAAGGGGATCATTACAGCCCAGCACGGTGAGAAATGCTATGTGCTATTAGCTCGTCTTTGGCATTTGTTGTGATTATTTGCTTATTAGATATACCGTGGTGATGAAATCTGCTTGCTTTATTTAGCTCTAGATTAACAAAACAAGAAACTTATGACTACAGAAGCTTTCATTTTCCCTCCATGCAGCACTCAGTGACATTCTATGAAATTCAAGTTCCTTCAAACACATTTTAGGAAATAGTAGTCTGAACTATTTTCACAGCCTAATAACCAACCTTCTACCCACTTCCTCCCTTGTCCAAACAGTGCCTTAGACTATTGTCCAAGATTGTTCATTTCAAAATTTCCAGATTATGAAAATGATGATATATATTTATGTCTGTCTATGAGAGAATTTTAAAAAGTTAATGGGATATGGAATTAAAAGATGCATTCACTTTGGTGCAAACAAATTTTAGGGAGCAAAAATTGTTGGTAAGCCACTACTTGGTATGCCTGCATCCCCTACAGAAGAACTTGAGTTCAATTCCCAACTCCATTTCTTGACTCCAGCTTCCTCCCCGTGTGTACTCGGGGAGGTAGCCAGTGTTGGCTCAAGTAGTTGAGTCCTTACGTGGAAGTCCCCACATGGAAGTCCTGGGCTGAGTTCTCAGTGCCTAGCTTTGACCTGGCTCAGTCATTGTGAGCATTTGGGGAGTGAAACAGCAGAGGGGAGATCTCTTCATCTGTCTGTGCCTGTGTCTTTGCTCATTTCTCTCTCTCTTTTTGCACCACAAATAAAATAAATAGATAAAACTTTAAATTGAAATCCTTGCACAATCATTCAATAGCACACTTTTCCATGAACTTTTTGAAGACCCATTACATATGAATCTCAAAATACTGTTTTACCTAAAAAATTCATTTTAAATTCCTTTTCTATGAAATGTTTGAAGTATACAAAGATACACATTTAATTGTGTAAAATTTCAAGTCAACTACATAGAAAAAAATCCTCCAGAGCCTATCATTTTAAAGTAAGTCCTGATGACAGTCTTCTTGGGTTTCTATTTCTTATCAGAATGACTTTCCCAGCTTTTTGAACTACTACTTCCTTGATCGCTTAAACTCAGAGGCATGGTTTTGTCTGCTGTTCCCACAGAGTCTCTGTACCCTTGATGTTGGCCACTGGATTATTTCCTTTGTCTGTCTTGGCCCCTGGGGACTTCATATCTGTTAAAATCCAGGTAGAGAAGGTCAGTGTTGTGGTGTAGTGGGTAAAGCTGCTGCCTGCAATGCTGATATCCCATATAGATGTCAGTTTGTGTCCTGACTGCTCCACTTCCAATCCAGCTCCCTGATTATGGACTGGGAAAAGCGGAAGACGGCCCAAATTCTAGGTTCCCAGTTTCAGTTGCCTCAGGGCCAGCTGTTGGGGCTATATAGGGAGTGAACCAGGGGATACAAGATCTCTCTCTCTCTCTCCTTTACTCTCTCTCTCCTTCCCTCTCTCTCTCTCTAACTCTGACTTTCAAATAAATCAATTTTTTTAAAAACAGAATCCCTGTAGAAACTCATGTAGCACTTCCTTCTGTGTATCCATATACCCAGTTTAGTCTTCCCTTTAACAATACAGCATATTCTATCTCACTCACTAGTGCTTTTACTGTCTTAGTCTATTGTCCCTTTAAAGAGGTGGAGTAAATGAGCAAGCATCACAATGCCCTGATTCACAGCCCACCTGCTGCTATTGTCCTCATCCCGGGGGTCACAGGCTCCTTTACCTATTCTGACTGATTTGTAGTGAGCCATGCCTCTAGGGTAATGCAAGCTCTCACCTGCCCTGCGGAGGCCTTGATTTCTTTTCCTTGTCCAAACACCCAAAATCTCAATGCTCTACGTAAATCAAAGTCATGTTTTAGTGTGCTTTAAACACAAGCTGCAACAATATAGGAATGTGATAGGTCATTAGATTTCATGAGGTCAAGTTAATGATTGGCCAACCAAGTCTGCTGATAATCTAGGAACCTTGGTTTCTGTCATCGCTATGTGATGACTCTCTGGTCCAGCAACAGTTTCAGAAAAAGGCCAGAAAAGACATGCAAGTTCATGCACCTGCCATTGAGATGCTAGGTTAACACAGCAACATCAAGATCTCTGAAGGAGAGACCACCTGTAAGACAAAAAAGAGATGCCTGTCATTCAGCTGTCAAATCTCTCTCTCTCTCTCTCTTTCTCTCTCTCTCTCTTCTCTCTCTTTAAATGGACTACATCCAAAGAAATGAAGTTAGTAAAGAAGTATAACCTAGATTTTGTTGAGAACTTCATTTTTATCAGTGCTGGGTTAATGGAGGGAGGGGCTAACAAAGAGTGGAGTTCGAAAGGCTGAATAATTTCCCTGAGCTCACAGATTCAGTCAATGCCAAAATGGAGTTTGGAATCCAAGTGCACGGTTCTACAATCTTTCTTGGTCATCTTATCTTTTCCCTGATCATTGCTGGTGTTAGGAGGAGAACATAGGGGAACTCTCCAGTGTGCCAATGAGGAAGAGTTTCAGAGCAGATGAAATAAATATTATTTTCTTGAAAGTTGGCTAAATGCAATTTTTACTGAGTGATTTACTTAGGTGCATGATTTGGCCAAGCTGTTGTACATTATACTACCCAAGCTGGAAAGAGTGCCCGGAATTGAAAATGTCCATGACTGTTTTAATGTAAATTCTCCATATGTTTGGCAAAACATATTGATTTCTGAGTAAGAGTGTACTTTTGACTTGATATATATTGACTTACACCTTCTAGGGACTTATTGATTGTTTTCAGTAAATAGTCTGTGAAATGTTTTCTCACTTAGCTGAAAAGAAAGCTTAGCCTTCAGCAAGATCTTGTTTTCTCCTTTTCAAGTAGAAAATATTTTGGGTCATGGAACTCATTCTCAAAATTGATTTGGAGCCATTAGTTTTAAGTATTCATCTGAAGACCTAAAGGGAAAATATATATAAAAATACTAGGAAGGGAAGGCATTTAGCCTACTGATTAAGACACTTGTTAAGACAGTTGCATCCTGGGTTCAATAACTGGCTTCAGCTCCTGACTCCTGATTCCAGCTTCCTGATAATGCAGATCCTAGGAGGTAGCAGTGATATCTGAAAACAACTGGGTTCCTGTCATCTACACGGAGTGTCCTGGCTGGCAGTGGAGGGGGGAGGATTTGGTTCGAATCCTGGCTCCTGACTTCAGTCTAGCCCATTTTGGGGTCAATACAAGCATTTGGGAGTGAATCACTATATGCGGCATGCCCCCACCCTCTATCTATCTACCTATCTATCTATCTATCTATCTATCTTTCTATCTATCTTTCTATCTTTTTATTATCTATCTAGTATCTATCAACCAAATATCTACTATATTTCCCTGTCTCTCTTCATCTCAAATAAATATGTAAATAAATGAAAAAGAACAGAAAATTAAGGAAGACCAATGGTGTTGCAAAGAATGTTAAGTTGCTGGTTGCGATGCCAGCATCCCATATCATAGAGCCAGTTCGAATCCTGGCTGCTCCGCTTCCAATTCAGCTTCCTGATAATGCTCCTGGGACGGCAGCAGATGATGGCTCAACTGCTTGAGTCCCTGCCATTCAAATGGGAGACTCGAATGGAAATCCTGGCTCTTGGTTTCAGCCTGGCTCAGCCCTACCTATGTGGCCACTTGGGAACTGAATAAGTCTTTGGAAGATATGTCTTTCGCCCACTCTGTTGTCTCCCTTTTCTATGTTTCTCTATACTTCAAAGAAATAAATCTTCAAAAAAGAAAAATACCAATAATACAAATTTAGAAGAAAATATATCATGTTCCTATCATATTAATACAAGTATAAAATGATAGTTAGTATTAAGCACCAAGGGGCCAGTACTGTGGCACAGAAGGTTAAGCCATGGCCTGTAGCTCCAGCATTCCATATAGGTACCAATTTGAGTCTGACTTTTCCGCTCTCACCAAACTCCCTGCTAATATGCATGGAAAAGCTATAGAAGATGGCCCAAGTGCCAAGATGGCCCTGCACCCATTTGGGAGACCGGGAAGAAGTTCCTTGCTCCTGGTTTCTGTGTGGCCCAATTTTGGCCACTGTGTTCATTTGGGTAGTGAACCAGCAGATGGAAGGTCAAACTGTCTCTCTGTCTGTCCTTCGGTATCTCTGTAACACTGCCTTTCAAATAAACAAATAAATCATTAAAATATTAAGCACCAATATAAGTTAGTAATTAATATAATGGGATGAACCCTGTGCCCACCAGGTATCGCATATTAATGCTTGATTTAAGTCCCAACTATCCAGCTTCCTGCTGATGTATCCTGGGAGGAAGCAGATGATGGCTCAGGTAGTTAAGTCTCTGCCGCCCACATGGTGTACCTGGATTGAGTGCCAGGTTCCTGGTTTCTGCCTGACCAGTCCTGACTATTGCTGGCATTTGGGAAGTGAATCAACAGATGGAATCTCTCTCTCTCTCTCTCCTCTCTCCTCTCTCCTCTCTCTCTCTCTCCCCCCTCTCTCTCTCTCTTTCTCTGTCACACTACCATTGAAATAAATATATCTTTTTAAAAATATAAATGAAAATGATTGGAAAACATTTCACACTCTCACCTTCATCAGGATGATTTTGTGGCGTTCTCAATTCCTAAAGAAGCATTTAAACAAGGTCTCGGCTTAGTCTCAAGACGCATTTTTATTAATAGCTTTTGTTTCTTTTGTTTCTCATACAGCATGAGCCAACTTAAAAACTTTCATTCAAATTATATCACATACTAAATCGCTGTATTTTTCACAAAGAAAGTAGACTTTATTTTTCTTCAATTTATGAAAGTACAATTACAGCGTTTCACTTTCAATGAAATAAGCACGCTGTGGAATTGGCCCAGAATTCATGAGAAAGAAAACCGTGTTCCCAAATGCCAGCACAATTCAAACTTATGGCCATGAAAAATTCTAAGTCAGGAAAATTTTGTTATGCTATCAGAGTGGTGAAAATCATGCAATTTTATAAATTTCAAGTACATCCTCTACACTAATGTAACAATAAATATCTGTGAGCACTGGAACAATGGATGATAAAATTTCCTTTCTGCTACCATTATGAGTTTTCCAGAATTTAATGATTAATTTGATTTAAACAGAATCATGTGAAAAGAAAAATTTTAAATCCCGAAAGACTTTCTATTTTAATTAATGTAAAAATAATTTAATAATTCAATTTAATAAATCAAACACCTTATATTTTAATTAATGTAATAATTAATTTAATAATTCATTATGTGTAAGAAACTCTTCAGTCTGATGTTAACACATACATGGGTAAGATTGCATTGAGTACAAAATGTGAAACCCATGGCATCAGCGATGTGCAGTATAATGTGTTTCAAGTGACCATTTTTGAGAGTGGATGCAGCCTGCAAAGTGTGGTTGCAGCACCTGACAAGCAGGAAGCCAGAGAGGAATTCCTTGTTGCTATTCAAAAGGATTGTGTAGGATACTTTTTTTTGGGTGGGCTGTGGCAGGAGGTAAGGCATGCTCTCCATTTTTCGCCTCTCCTACACTGTTCCCTAACACAGAAACTACATTTCACAGGGTGCTTTGCCATTATATTTTCCTGGAGGTTCAGCCAATGGGAGGCACTGGAGGGTGACTGGAAGGCCAAGGAAGGAGCACTTCATATCCTTCTCCCAGTCCCTCTTTGGTAGAAGGGGTCATGTACCATGCACTGCGTTCCATGGCCCTCTTGTAGGCCAGCATCCATCAGCTGGTCCTGAATCCTGTTTCCTCTTGGTGTTCCTCCATTGTTAGTGTCAGGGGTTTCCTGGTTTGGTCATTGCTAGCTTCCTCTTTGCTTTTTCGGGTCTTCCATCACTGTATGACCAATTTTCTGCATCCTGCTTCTTCTGTGGGAGATACTTAGCCTGGCTTCTATTTCCCCAATTACACCCCAACACATGCACTGGTTGGTTGTGTCACATCCCACAGCTGCCCAGGCACCATCTCTTTCCTCTGAATATATAGCAAAGGAGAATCTTGGGTATGCATATGGATTAATGCTGGCTTTTATTAAGCTGCACTGAGTATCAGACATTGATGTGGAATGTCCCCAGCTTCCTGCCTCCTCAGCCATAAGGACCAGTTACCCTCTCTCTCTCTGTACCTGGCATACTGGCTTTATTTCAGGCTATGAAGCACACACAGTTCTTTCTACCTCAGGACCTTTACACATGCTGTTCTCTGTGTGAAATCATGGAATGACTCTGCCCTCCCGGATTCCAGAAATGTATTGTCCTTCATGTCTCAAGCCAAACACTGCTTCTCTGTGAAATTTTCCCTCACCCCAGTCTGCCAATGATTTTTTTTGCCATATACTTTCATTCTATCAATTGTTTCTACCTTATTGTAGTTGTGAAAATAATTAAATAATGCATTGTATAATTTGTGTCTGAATGTCTCATTACACAAGCTAAATTGTAAGGTTAATGACGGCTGGGACCAAAAAACCTAATTGACTTCTGTGTCACCCGTGACTGTGTAGATTCTTACACATATAAATTAGTACTTTGTGTTTGTTGAATAAATTATTTAATTTCGTGCTCTAAACATCCTTTGGAGATAGAAATTATTTGCCCTATTCTATGTCATTCTAATTGATTCATTCCACAGGGTAATAGAGTGGGCTGGTACTTAGTACGGACTAATTTAAGCCTTGAGGATGAAACAATGATCCAGATGAACAAGACTTTTCCTTCGTACAGTCTACCTTCTGGTCAGGGGAAAACATAATCATGTGAATGCATAGTACGATGATAAGTGACACAGAAAACAAATCAGGGAAGCAGACTGCAGAAGGCCGTATGAGGACTACGTGCTATTCTTCCTGGAGAGACTGTGAAGATTTCCTTGGTACTACGCCCCATGAGCTGAGACCTGAAGGAGGTGGCACAGTAAACTGCGAGGACAGAGGGAGAATACTGTTCCAGGAGAGGGAGCCCTCCCCAAGTTCCAGCATGAGGAAAATATCGTCCTAAGATGTTAAACTAGCTTCCTGATGTCAAAGGGAGTCTACCTTTTTGCCAAGTAGATGCTCCTACAGATCTGTGCTGTATCTTGTATACTAACATTTCATGTCCTAATTATGTAAGGTGTCCAACCACTATAAAAGCACACCACAGCTTTCTGTAGACTGACCCATGCAGCTATGGTCCATATATCCCTATACTGTGTTAGCACATTCTATAAGAGAAAGAGCAGCTAGATGCACACAATAGTGAAGGTAGAATCTAGTTTCTAATTTTGAATGTTTCAAATAAACAGTGTGATTCTGAAGGCTCTTTGTAGCAATGGAGCTAACATAGAATCTCTGATACAGCACTACTGTGGACAGGGTGCCTCAGAGAAGCACTGACTTTTGTACTGCTTCAGAGCTGTGGTCAGACCCTCATTATCTATCATGTGGGGATAGAGGAGCGTGTACTGTTGGATGCATGAATATCCACAATGATGTGAAAATGCCAGAACTCATATGTCACTTCGACACACAAAGCCATTGTCAAGCCATCAGCATGATGCTTTTGAAGCCGAGACTGGTGAAAAGTTCCCGTTCATGTCTGTCTTTTAAGGCAACTGTAGCATTTTCAAAATTATTTTCAGGTGTTATGAACAACTAATGAAGACAAATGGAGGGAGAGCCTCTGTAGCACAACTTGTGACAGCTCATCAGACTGCCCAATCGCAGAGTACCTTTGGTCAAGTCTGCCTTACCATTGCCATGGTGACTGCTTCTATCTGTGCCCTTTCCTCTGCTGTCTTGGAACCTCAAGACTACAAGGGAAATTTCATTAGAATGATGAGGTTTCAGGTGGGGCGAAGACTTGGCCAGCATGGACAAGTTTCCAATGATGGATCCCTCTGAGTCCCACCTATTAATGCAATAGTCTGCATCACTTAACTCCAAAGTTTAACACAAAACCTTTGGTAGTCCACATTACATATATTAATATAATCTGATATGTATTGGTGGCAAAGAGTAACCAATGTGTATATTTTCTGATTAAAATCACATGATTTGGGAGAAGGACTTGGAGGAGAAGAAAATTCAAAAGGTATTGGAACCAAAAGAGCTGAATTATACCTTTGATACTCCAATAAACAGGATTGTGCCTAGTTGTATATACTATAATACATGGGTATTATTTTATTTGTGAACTCCTAATTAGAAATTTGGAGCAGAATTTTCCAACTTCCCTTTCAGAAAAAAAAACCTCTGATTTTTTTCTGTATTTGTATATACTGGCATTTGTGATTTATAGGAGAAGCAGGCTGAAGCTCTTTGGAAGGTATGAAATTCTGTCCATCACACATATCCAACACAATGGAATAAACATCGACACTGGGGAGATGGTGCTGTGCTGTAAAGTGTTAAGGTGCTGCCTTTAGGGTCAGTGTTCCTACAGGAGCCAGTTTTGTTCTCAGCAATCCAACTTCCTGATAAGGTGCCTGGGAAAGCAGTGGAAGATGGTCCAAGTACTTTGGCCCATGCACCCATAGGGGAGACCTAGAAGAAGCTCCTGGCTTCTGGCTTTGGTCTGGCCCAGCTCTAGCCATTGCGGCATTTTGGGGATTGAACCAGCAGATGAAAGATCTCTTTCTCTGTATATTCCTCTCTATCTGTAATTCTGCCTTTGTAATAAAATAAAAATAAATCTTAAAAAATAGAAAAGACATTAAGTTTCTCAAAGATTATATACATTTCCCAACCTAAATACCTTTTTAGATTTAATTTGTAGCTTTTCCTAAGGTTATCAGAAAAATTTAGTCATACTTTCATATGTAGCCCAGATTATGTTTTCCTCTAATTTTGATAAAGCAAGAAAAAAATCCTTTAAAGATTATTTATTTGAAAGGTAGAGCAATAGAAAAAGTGCAAGAGATAGTGAGAAATGATGATATAGAGATAGATAGAGATAGAGATAGAGATAGAGATAGAGATAGAGATAGAGATAGAGAGATGATATCTTCTAGCTGTTGGTTCACTACCCAACTGGCCACAGTAGCCAGGTCTGGAACAGGTTGAAGCTAGGAGCTAGGAACTCTATTCTGGTCTCTCACTCAAAGGTGGTAGAGGGTCTATGTAATTGGACCATCTTCCTCTGCCTTCACAAGCATATCAACAGGAAGCTGGACCAGAAGTGAAGCAGCCAAGACTCAAACTGGCACTCAGGTACAGAATTCTGGTGTTACTTGACCTGCTATGCCATGATGCATGCCCCAGGGGAGGAAATATCCTATGCTAAAATTAATGAAATAAGAATAAACTCCTGGCAGAACCAACATTAAATATTATAACTGGGCTTTGTATTTCCAGTCATGAATCAAAATTTCTATATGCCTTTTAAAAATCCTTCCCGTGTTAATGAGTTAGGAAACTTCCAGTGCGTGTTTGACTACTCAATGATGAATTGTATTTCACTGGATTTTTTCTGCTTTTTTGTCTCCCTGGTACTTAGGGCAGACTGTAGATACTTCAGTATTTGTCAATGAACCTCTCATTTTACAAGCACTTTATTGTCTTCTCTATGATCTACCATCATATTCAACTTTCAATGGAAAGAGGGAACATTTTTATGACACAGTGAGTTAAGCATTGTAATGAGTCTACAATGCAGGCATCCTGAATGAATCCCAAATATTTCATGTTCTGATACAGCTTCCTGGTAATGTGCCTGGAAAGGCAGAAGAAGATGGCAGAATATATGGGCCCCTGCCACTCAAATGGGAGACCAGGATAGAGTTCCAGGCTCAAAGCTTTAGCCTGACCTAGCTCCCAGTTCTAAGTTTGGAGAGTGAAACAGCAGATGGAACACCTCTCTCTCTGTCTCTGTCTCTGTCTCTGTCACTCTCTCTCTATCACCCTGCCTTTCAAACAGATAAGTAAAGTTTAAAAAACACATAAAAATATAAATGGTAATAATTTGGACTCTCCCTTTGTAATTTCTGCTATACTGAGAAAACTACCCCTGCTGTGATTTATAAATTTAAATAGCCACCAAAACTAAGGCTTTGTATCAACAGTTTTTCACTATTGTGCTGTTCGTTAGCTTATGTTCTCCTAAAATGAATGTCCTTCTCTCTTTGCATTCCTCTGCTTCTCAGGAACATTGATAATTGTGACTGTTTTTGCCTTCTCACTGACAACTCCTCCTCCAACTCCTTAGACATTCTAGGAGTAGAAGGTCACCTCTCTACCCAAGTGTCCCTCTCTGCACTGTTAGCATTGCTCAGCTTAGCCAACTTCACCCCACCCTCTCCTGCTGAGCCCCACATTAATCACAAAGCACCAGAGCCTTCCTAGATGATTCAGCTCCCTCCCTACCCAGTGTCAGCACCAGAGGCAACACCAGGGTGAACCCAGAAGTCGAAGGGAAGCTGACACAGCAGGGCAACAAATATCCATGCACCCATTTCCATGAACATATGCAACACGAGATGACCTGTGGGCTCCTTGATGTTGTGTGAGTGGTGTGTCCAGAAGTGAGCAGTTTGGACCATTTCCAACATGTTCCTACGGTTAGTTGTGAATGACAACCTACCAATTTTCCCCCTCACTTCAGTAGATCTCCAAGACTTAAATCAAGTCCAGGTTTCCTTTTCATGTGTTCCATTAGTCCTTACCTTCCATGCTTCTTTCCTATTTTGAGGATGAGAGGAAGTCCAAGGTTTAAAAATGGAAATGAGACTTGGCTTTTTTACGTGTTCCTACTTTTAGCATCAAACCATGGCAACGTCACAAACACAGTTCATCGGTTCATCGTAAATTTTCGTGGTGGAATCACACCCTCAGACACTGTTTGCACTCTGCTTTTTTACAATCAATGTGAATTTTTTTGCATCAAAGTTGATTTCCTGTTATTTTTAATTAGACAGCAAAATCACAAGTTGTGCCAAAATCTACAGTTGGCAATGACCTGTGTGTAGTAGGCACGTTCTCTTCTAGCTCCCAGGCCCGGCTCACCCTGTTAAAATGTAAACATCATCCCAGGCCTAAATAGAAAAAAAAAAGATAATTGTGACTGTTATATGGTAATTATGCTTCAATATGATTTATCACTTGTATTGCTGACAAGGGACTGATATGCCTAATATACAAACATAATCTAGAAAGAGAGAATTTTTTAAAAATAACACATCTGTAGAAATTCTGATTAGACATACAAACGTGTATTTTACAGAAAAACAAGGACCACATGCTTTAAATCAAAAAATTCTGAAATTATGATATAAGGAGAAAAAGGAAAATGTGAAATCCAGTGATATCTTATCTGGCACATAGGAAAATCCAAAGTTGATAATATACTTTGTTATCACGGCTATAGGAAAACAACATCAATGAAAATGCAAAATGATACAGTACCTATGGATTGGAATATATGTCAGGGTTTCATGGCCATTTTCCTTTTGATACAAATAATTCACATTCCTAAAATCTGTTGCCAGGCACATGTGCAATGCACTTATGCAAAGAAAATTTATTGGTACTAGCAAAAAATAAAAGTAACTGATGTCTGTTGGAGGAAAAAATGGAGTGAACTCTGGTAAATTTGCAGAAATGAGCATAGATAGTCATAAAAAGAATAGAGTATATTTCTGTATATTTTGTAAACAACATCTTGAATAAAAGATAAATGAGGAAAAGCAATGTGAAGATAAACAAAATTTACTATAAATAAGATAATTCATTATTGTTTATCTAAGTGGACATGTACACACATACATACAACATGCTTACACTTACTACAAAAACAGTGGAAGTACAGAAAATAAAATAAAATTTAAAATTATATTTGTGGGCAAGAAGTTGAACAGTTGGAGAAATCATGAATAGAAGCTGAGTGTCTATGAATATGGGATGTTTTATTGATTTGACTTGGTGTTTGACTCCTTTGTACAACTATGAAATAAAACAATATTCCCAAATCCAGGACAATGAAATAAAGGTACCTAAGTGTGTATTCAAGTTGGTGACATAATTTATGCAAGGGGAATTATTTCAACATTTGTAAAACACAATATATCATTATTGTCCTACTAGATAATAACATGTGAAACAAAAGAATGGTAAAACAAAATAAAACACAATTTTGACTATTTCAGTTGTTTGATTCTCTTGCTGAATGTGATGTTGATGTGTCTATCCCAGGATATTGAATGTGCACTATGGGGTGACCCAATGAGTACTTGTCCTGGTGTCACAGAGTGTCGGAATAAAGCAAGAGTGAGGTCAAGATGGAGTAAAGGCTACACAGTCATGAAACTTGGATTGAGAGTGCAAGTGTGAACCTGTGGTGCATTTTAGCTCTAAAAAATTACATAGTCTCTAGCCTAGGCAGAAATAACGAGTACCCCCAATACATACCTTATAATATTAAATGCCATTTCTTACAAAAAAGAAGCAAGACTCTTTGGAGAAATGGATAATTTGGAAGAAGAAAAAAAGATGAACTTAGATTCTGTATTCCAACCAATGACCAGCAAAGCTGTCATACACCAAACAGATCTTATTAGCATAACCAAGCAATCAACTACTGACAGAAGATGAGGGAATCTGAGCATCATGAATGGTAATTACTAGGGATAATTGGCACACATTACATATAATGAAATCAACAATTAATTTGATGACCAAGAAAATGAATCGTAACATAAAATTGAAATATAAAGGGATAATAAATGCATTCTTCCTTTCCTACAATAACTGTTCTTCAAGATAGAAAATAATGGAAGAAGAGTTTTTCCAATAGAAATGCTCAAGTTAATGACAAAAAGTGACATTAGGACGTGTCACTCTCAACTCTGAATCAATTAGTTCATTTAAACATCAGTAACTCCCAATATCACTTCAAAGAGTCAGTTAGATGATGTGTGTTTTCTGAAGGAAAAAAAAAAAGCAGCAACAAAACCAAACTATGAAGTATTCCTACCAAAAAATTTAAGGCCAACAAAATGTAAAAATCATTTGAAAGTTAATAGCAGGAGCAGAGAACATGTTGAATGAGATCAGAGAAATCACTATCCAAACTGCTCAAAAAATATCTAATTTCTTCAATAAACAGTTGGCAGGGAAACACAAGGAGAGAAAAGAGGAGCCAACATCTTGTGCTGGGGTTAAGATAACACTTTGGACACCTGCACCGTGGAGCAGGGTGCCTGGGTTCAATTCTCGGGTCCCTTCCAAATTCCAGCTTCCTGCTAATACACAGACTACATATGTCACTGATTCTTTTTAAAATACTGTTGATTTTATTTCTATTTTTAAAGATTTTTATTTATTTATTTGAAAGAGTTACAGAGAAAGAAAGAGAGAGACAGAGAGAGAGAGAGGTCTTCCATCCTCCAATTCACTCCCCAATTGGCTGCAATGGCAGTAGCTGTGCCGATCCAAAGCCAGGAGCCAGGAGCCCGTGTGAGTGCAGGGGCCCAAGGATGTGGGCCAACTTCTACTGCTTTTCCAGGCCATAGCAGAGAGCTGGATCGAAAGTGGAGCAGCCAGGACTTGAACTGGCACCCGTATGGGATGCCGCACTGCAGGTGGTGGCTTTACCCACAATGCCACAGTGCCGGCCCTGTAATGCTGTTAATTTTCTTATAGGTTTTATCTAGGTCATGAGGCTACTTTGAAAAAAAAAAAAAAATCCTTGGCCAGCGCTGTGGCTCAATAAGCCAATCCTCCACCTGTGGCGCCAGCACACCAGATTCTAGTCCTGGTCGGGGCACCGGATTCTGTCCTGGTCACTCCTCTTCCTGTCCAGCTCTCTGCTGTGGTCCGGGAGTGCAGTGGAGGATGGCCCAAGTGCTTGGGCCCTGCACCCCATGGGAGACCAGGAGAAGCACCTGGCTCTTCGCTTCAGATCAGCACAGTGCGCCGGCCGCAGCTCGCCGACCACAGCAGCCACTGGGGGTGAACCAACGGAAAAGCAAGACCTTTTTCTCTGTCTCTCTCTCACTGTCCACTCTGCCTGTACTTAATATATGCTAAACTGATCTTCTGTATATAAAGAGAATCGAAAATGAATCTTGATGTGAATGGAAGGGGAGGGGGAGTGAATAAGGGGAGAGTTGCGGGTTGGAGGGACGTTATGGGGGGGAAGCCATTGTAATCCGTATTCTGTACTTTGGAAATTTATATTCATTAAATAAAAGTTAAAAACAAAACAAAACAAACAAACAAAATTCCTTTATCTTCCAGAAATACCTGGGCAGTTTTACAGGTAAAGTGATGTGAGCAACAATTTCCTTCTAAATGACCAAATTTTGGGATATTGAGTGTCAATGAAGTTAAAACGAGACTGACAATAACTTGAAATTATGACTGTCACTTCTGGGTGTTTGATGGCTTATTATACTATTCATACTGATTTTGTGGTTGGAATATTTCACAATGAAAATTGCCATTGTATCACTGCTTAGCACTTTAAATTTTCTTTAATGTGAATCAAATAATTAGCTCATGAAATAGTATGAACAGAAGTCAAATAATGGTTCCTAGATGGAAAGTGCTCCCTTTCCAGCTGACCAGGTACTTACTGTCTACATATTTTTCTGTTAGGTTTATTGCTTCTATCTCCAAAACACATTGTTAGAGTTAAAAAACATCCCCCAAGAGTATCAAAGAACTAATATTCCCCACATTCCTAACCTCTAGAGAGCTGCCAGTTGTAATCGGTAATGGAAACAAACTTTTGTATGAGAGTGAATTTAGAAATGTTTGTGCAATAGCCCAGTTATAGAGAATAGATTTAAGCTGGAAGGGGTTTAATATAAGGAATTACATTGCCTACAGAGAGCTAAGAGTGTTCGAAGTACACACTAAATGGAGTTTCTAAGGGTTACACCCAAACACACACACAAACCTGGGCTGCGCTTCCAAAGTTGCCTTCTATTATGAGAAAAGTTGTGCAGTCAGAATGTCTCCACACTTGAGATATTGCCCCTGTCAGGAAGCCAGTTCCAGCAGAACACACCATGTCTGTTGCCATCTATATCCAAGTCTATCTGCTTGGCCAAATCTGGATCTCCAACTAAAGAAATAGCCTGGGATTTTAGCTTCCCCGCCATGCTGACCCTAGATGTCACACTACACAGAGGACAGCCCTCAAGTGAGCATTCAGACAGCCGCATCTATCCCAAGAGCCTTCCTGTGCCCATTTCCGAAAGCAGCTCTCTGGTCATCTTTCTCCTCCTCCTTCCTCTTTCTAGCCCCAATCTGATTCCTCTGTTCACTTTACAAACTGAACTTTTATCTTATTCTAAATGCTTTTACAAAACACACAGTTTTTTTTTCTTTTTTTTTTTGTTTTGTTTATTTGAAGAGTAAAGTCATAAACATGAAAATCAGCAGGATGTTACATTCCAGACCTCCCATAAAGAATGTGCAAGGGCACCACTGCAAGATTCTACCACCACCTGCTTCTCAGGCTCACTCTGTTCATGGTGGTGTCAAGAATAATATTGCAAATGAGTTTTCAGTGTTGAGCCAGATGACAATTTCTGCATTCTGAAGCTTTGCCCTGTTGTGGTTGACCTAGTTGATTTCCATAGGTATTTGCCATAGTTCAGATTCTGTCTATATCCCCTTTGTCTATCCTCATAGCCCATTCAGAATCTGACATGTGTTCAGCAGATGCCTAATGAGAGACTGAATCTGCAGCACAGTGGGAAGACGTAGTGTCTAAATGGACTTCCAGGGTCAGGATTTCAAAGGAGTTGTGCAGAGAAAAGAACATCTGGGCCTCCGTGAACTCACAACTTGGAAAATGTTCCTGAGAAGTAACCCTGGCAAGCAGTATAGAGGCTTTTCCCAAGTAATATTTTTTTAAAAACCTAGCTATTTATCTGAGGGGGGGTTCAATAATAAAATAACAGAACACATATTCAATACAGCAATCAAGGGCTGATTCCAAATAATGCACCATGCCAGGATTAGAAAATGGCATTTAATTAAGACATTAATTAAAACTCGGAATCCTTACCTAATTAGAGAATATAAAAGTACTACTGATTTTTTTTCCTTTTCAATTAGCTGAAGCAGATGATTAGCAGGTGTTCTTCATGTAATTTTTTATTCAATAGAATGCCACGTGTGCAAAAATTAGGTCTGTAAATAGCAATGTTACAATCAATCATTGGTAAATGATCAGAGAAGCTGCCGGAGGAGTGGGGTGGAGGTGCTGACCTCCTCACCCGGGAACCTTGCCAACTATATAATTGCTTTCTACTTACTCTGAAATCCTGCTACAGTTTAAATTGGACAAGTGCCATTCCTCAACCTTTTCCCTGAACTTTTTAGGAGTCTTTTGAGACTTTGAGTCTCTCAGAATTCAGGTACTAAAAAGAAAGTGCCCACAGTGATGATTTAAATTGTGGCAGAAGGAATAAAGGTTAAAGATAGGGAATACTGTGGCAGGCACTGTAGAAGTTCACAAGGCACTTTAGTGAGTATCCTATGGGACATGTTTTGGAGTCAAAACAATGGCCAGCAAGCTTCCCAGATCCACACCTGATTAATTCTAAACATTGTTGTACTTCTATTGATTATGTTGCATTATGAAAAATGCATTTGTTTGTTGGATTATCTTCATTCTGCTGATCAAATGAAACCTTCTTCAGAGTAACAATTCATCTATCCTGCTAAGTTGATAACTCCACCCACGACAGCCAAACGACTTAGAGAACAAAGTAAGCTCTCAGTAAACATCATTGAATGAATTGAGACGACTGAGTGTGTGTGTGTGTGTGCGCGTGCGAGTACTTACTTCCTCTGGTGTTTGGATGGTTTTGATTTTTCGTAGCATAATAACTTCCAGCATGTTGCTTCACACATTCACATTCATCCTACAAGAAAATTCCTCAGGAAAGAGAAGTCTAGATCTAGAGTAGTAGCCCAAGACTGATAGTAAGGTGGCTGGGCCGAGCCTGCAAACAATCCCACAAATAAAGACCACTCATGCTGAGTGTATACATGGAAAAGAACGCTGTCAGAATGTCAGATTTCACTTCTAAGCTCAGGAAGACAGAGGTAAGCATGACATGTTCAAGGAAATAACAGCATGTCTGCAACCATGCAGACACAATACTGTGAGGGGCCTGTTCTATTCGGGCCAATTCATCATTGAAATGTCAGCATCAAGAGTGAATGCATGAGGAAATGGCTGGGAAAGCCCCCAGGTGCCAGGAGAGGAGCAACCTCGAGTGCCATGCTAACAGTTGTGGCTTTCAGCTAACATGCAAAATTAGAATTTTTGGAAGTCTCACTTAGGAATCCCTTAGGAAAGATTCCATGGGGGGAAGATATGGCGAGGAAGGTGGAATACACTGGTATCATGCACATTTCTTCCATTGTGAATTAGAACTTCCTTCTCAAGGGTCTGCTCATTTACATCGAGAGATTTACTGCTTCTCTCGTTCTCTGACATTCCTATGTTCCTAGCTGATGTGGAAGACATGCCTAAGCTTTCTTTGCAGTTACAAAGTCTGAAGAGAAGATGGAGAAAAGGACTCGAATCTATCAAAATCAGTGATGTCGCCACTGGTTGCTCTATCGGCGCTGCCTGCCTTCCGGAGATTTGGCGTAGACTGAATAAAAGCTCTGATCTCTTCACAAAGGAGAAGATATAAAAGTGTTACTAAAACTGCTGGTCAGCTATAATGCAAATAAATGACTCTATTACTTTGAAATGTAAGCAAACATCAACACAAAAGCCCTGGGCAACACATGAAGCTGTCCTCTATTAATAAATGGGAGTTTGATGACTTCTCCTCCCAGCATCAAAAGAAACATATGTGTCATTGTCTGCGAAAGGATATTTGAATGGGTGGTTGAAGTGGGGGCACAGAGTACACTGGCCTGTCCCTGTACTTATTCTGTCTCCTGTTTGGCTTTGCCCATGTCTGAGGCACACAGAACCACAGCAGAATGCTGCATCTCCCATTGGCTGGCAAAAAAGCTGTGTATTGCCCAACAGAAGTGACTATTCCAACTGGACATCAAGTTGCTTTACGTCTCTCCACATCACTCAATTTGGGGAGGTCCCAACTGTTTGCTCAGTCAACTGCTGCTATACAGATCTCCCATTGCTACCCTACTTAGAGACAATGATCAGTGCTGCCTTCCTGGGGTGGGATGGAAAGGGAGAAATCCATTTATATGGGAGGAGATACCTGCCCTGGTATATGACTGCCTGGCTTTAGTGACATGGATTATCCTATCTTTGGGCCCTGAAACAGGTTCAGAAAAAGAAATATTAGATTAGACAGGAGAGACAAACTGCTCTACAACACAGAGAGGGGCTCTATACACCCTGTGTGCAAGTGTAGCTGCCTCATTCTGCCCTTTGAACAGAGATCAAGATGAAGAAACGAATTGATTGGCCTTGGTGCAAAGGGGCACAGAGAAAATGTAACCTAGGTTTTAAAACATTAAATCTTATTTGCTCAAATCTGTCCTGGGTTATAATTTACCACTAACTTGACGACCCTGGATAACATCTTATGGCTTCTCAGACTCAATCTCTTCATGTGTGAACACATAAAAAATAGTATTCAGTTCATAAGGCTTGTGGGCACAAAATGTTCTGATATATGAAGTGACTGAGTAAAGGTTGAGTAATACAATTATTGTTTCATGACTAACATCATGTTTAGCATTATTATTCTTGAGAATTAAAAAAAAGCATCTATAGGTTTCTCATGAGGGCAAAGATAATTGACTAAGATGAGGCTGCTCAAAGCTTCTGTGTTCCAAACAACAAAAGGAGCATTAGCTTGGAGAGCCTATGGATATGTTTTTTAACAAAGATTTTATTTATTTATTTGAGAGGTAGCATTACAGATAGTGAGAGGGAGAGAGAGAGAAAACGGTCTTCCTTCCATTGTTTCACTCCCAGATGGCTGCAACGGCTGGAGCTGTGCTGGTCTGAACCCAGGAGCCAGGTGCTTCTTCCTGGTCTCCCATGCTTGGGCAGGGGCCCAAGCACTTGGGCTATCTCCTGCTGCTCTCCCAGGCCATAGCAGAGAGCTGGATTGGAAGAGGGGCAGCCAGGACTAGAACCAGCACCCATATGGGATGCCAGCACTGCAGGTGGAGGATTAACCTACTGTGCCATGGTGCTGGCCTTGTGAATATGTTGAAATGCACACACACACACCGACACACACACATACTCATGAATCCACTTGCTAAAAAAAATCTGACATGAGTTAAATTTAACTAAGTTCATTTGGGCAAGAAGTTTCCAGAACCAGGTAATATTCCAGACACCAAGTTAGTCCATCATGCCCTAGGCCACCACTGCGTGGGTTCCATTCATAGCCATTCATAGCCATTAAAAAGGGAAGTGACAAAGTGCTGTTGGCATTTGCACATAAGTGATCATGATTTACCAGCTTTCAGCCTGGAGTGACCGAAGGCTTGACTGCTATGATTGGCTGAGACTCTGTTGCGAAGTTACCAGGTTGCAGCTTGTTTACATAACCAGTTAGGGTGCAGTTCACTATGTATGGTCCAAATTTTGTTTTCCAAGTATGGAGAAGGGTTTAAATCAAACTTCACTCAGTTTGACAGATTGGAACCTGCCTATGTAACAAGGGGAGGTCCCAGGGATTTGAGAGTGGGCTCCAATCTGCACCTTACTCCAGTAACCACAAGCATCTGGTAGAGAGCTGTGATGAGAGCAGGATCTCAAAGCCTCTCCTCCCTCTCACAGAAGCTGCTCGTCACCATCATGGTCTCTGAAAAGCAGGAGGGGGCTGTGCAGCACTGCCGTCTGTATCATAGCAGTCACTTTGGCTGAGTCTGGTCTCCGTCATCTGAAGCACCACGGTTCCCCTAGGGTCAGTCACGGCTGAATGGCTGCCACCCTCTGTGATGTCCTCTCCTTTACTTCCTAGTGGACTTCTCTATTCTGAGGCTAAAAGCTAACTGAGTTATGAATGGACATGATTTCCTAAAATAATGTAAGCTAGTAGGCCAGTCTGATTACACCTGATTGTAATCCAATGGTTTCTTTTTAGGTAGGAAAACTTAATGGGGAGGATGAAAGCAGGTTTGAGGTTTAGCAGTGATCTTAGAGGATTGATGGGTTACCATTGATGAGGCAACTAGATTCTGGAATGGTTGATAGCCAGAAAATCTCAAGATTCCACCCATGTGAGTCCCAAACCTGGAATTTTCTGCTGGCTGTCTTTCATTTCTAGTCATGACACAAGTTGGGATTCTCTGGTTCAAGCTCTGTTTGCATTTTTCTCTCCAGATAGAGGGACCACTGGTTGTATACTGAGCCTCACTCCCTGTTCTCCACCTGTATCCGACACAGGTGTGCATTGACTGGAGTGGTAGGGACTGTAGCCTTAATCTTCCCTTGATACCACTCATCTTGCTTCTCTTCTAAGCTTAGGAAGGACAGAAATATTATTTATGCTTTATTTTCATTTTGCATTTGTGAATCTGGATTTCTGTGGACATGCTCACTTACTGGTGGAATAAAGAAACTAAATTTTGTTTACTTAAAAATTACATAAAACATCAGATAAGTGCACCCGGTATATCTGATGAGGAATAAATGTAGATGCACTTTTTTTCCCTTTTTCTTCTTTTTTAAGATTTATTTTCTTTATTTGAAAGATGGAGTTGCGGAGAGAGGTAGAGAGAGAGAGAGGTCTTCCATCCTCTGGTTCACTCCCCAGTTGGCTTCAATGGCTGGAGCTGTGCCGATCTGAAGCCAAGAGCCAAGAGCTTCTTCTGGGTCTCCCACATGGGTGCAGGGGGCCAAGGACTTGGGCCATCTTCCACTGCCATCCCAGGCCACAACAGAGAACTGGCCTGGAAGAAGAGCAACCGGGACAGAATCCGGCGCCCCGACCGGGACTAGAACCCTGTGTCGGTGCCGCAGGCCGAGGATTAGCCTAGTGAGCCGCAGCGCCAGCCGGCATTCAGGCATTTTTTACTTCCTTCCCTTTGATTCCAAAGATGTCATCAAAATCTAACCTTTAGTCTTGAATGATGTTAGGGAATTGCCTGTTCTCTCCACGTACAGTACACATCTATGCACCAGATCTGCTCCTGAGGCATCCAAACTTGAACAAATCAGATCCTCCTTCTGAAGGAGTCTGGGCTGCCAAGTTCATCAAAGTTGACAAGTTAGGAAGGGCATGGGTTAGCCATTGGAAGGAAAACCTTTGTTTACAAGAAAGCAAGGGTAGCTGCACAGGAGAAAGGCAAAAAGGGGAAAAAGATAAACTGAGTGTTTACTAAGGACTAGGCTCCATACAGACAAACAGGTGCTTTCCAATAGAATATTCCCTCCTGAGAACAAATTTAAAGTAGACATTACCTTCTTAAAATTTTTATTTTTTTTAAGATTTATTTATTTATTTGAAAGTCAGAGTTACACACAGAGAGGAGAAGCAGATGCAATGACTGGAACTGCGCCAATCCGAAGCCAGGAGCCAGGAGCTGCTTCCAGGTCTCCCATGCGGGTGCAGGGGCCCAAGGACTTGAGCCATTTTCTACTGCTTTCCTAGGCCATAGCAGAAAGCTGGAACAGCGCTCATATGGGATGCCAGCACTTCAGTCCAGGGCATTAACCCACTGTGCCACAGCATCGGCCCCCTTCTTAAAATTTTTAAGTTTTGTTTTAATTGTAGGACTGGATGTACTTGTGAGATATAATATAGATATTACATGTATTCATTACTGTTTGCAGCAATCTGCAAACCAATACTGTACCACACAGTTGGGATAGAACACAATCAAAATACAGAACAAATATGTCCCTATAAGGATCCCAGATGCTCTCTTTTATAACTGCACTCCCTTGCACAACCATCTCGTCCCTAATATATGATAGTGACATTCTCATTTTTCCTTGTGTTGTAATTTTCCATTTATTTTATTTAAATTTTTCTTCTTATTATTTAAATACTTAGTTTTTGTGTGTGTGAATGCAATCATAGACTTTGTAACATTTTGAGGGTTGAGTTTTTTACTCAGCAGTTTCTTAGAAATTCATCTTATTTTTGCTGTGGATGTATCACTTTTTTTTTAACCATTCATTCACTAAAAGAATATCTAGATTGTTTCGAAGGTTAGGCTATTACAAATAACATCTGCTTAATCTTTTTGTGGCCACAAGTTTTAACTGGGATAAACATTCTCAGGAGAACAACTGTTGAGTCATATGGTAGGTAATTGCATATAGCTTTTTAAGAAAATGCCAAGCTGTTTTGCAGAGTGGATATATGTTTCTACTTTGCAACCAAAATATTTGAGTGGCTCTTTCTCTGCATCTTTGTCAACATTTGGTATTGCCAATATTAAATATATATATGTATATATGAAATCTATTCTTACACGTGTACCATTGTAGTCAAAGTCTCTTTTCATAAATGGTTAATGATGTTGAATATGCTTGATGTGTTTTTCAGTTCCAAACAGCCTCTTTAGTGAATAGTTGGCCTATTTTCTACCTGAGGGTTTGTTTTCACTATTTAGGTTTAAGAGATGTTTATATATTCTAGATGCTAGTTTTGACACAATGTATGGTTTGTAAATATCTTCTGCAAGTCTGTATTTGGTCTTTTCATTCTCTTAATAAGATCTCTCCCAGCAAACATTTTTTAAAATTAATTTTAATGAAATTTAAATGATTTTGTTTTTGTTTTTGTTGTCAATATAATAATTATTTGCTTGGCTCCAGTTCATAGAAATTTTTCTCTTGTATTTTTCCCTGAAAATTATATATCTTGTTCTACAGAGTAGTTTCTTTCCCATTTGCGTTCATTGCTGCATAATATGATATTTTGGTAAAGATTCATTGTTTTGTTGTCTGTGGTATTTCTCTAGCACCATTTGTAGAAAAAAGCCCAACTTCCTGTGTTAAATTGCCTTTGTACTTTTATCTACAATCATTTGGGTCTATTTGACAAGCTCTATTTCTGAATTCTCCTTCTGCACAACACTTGTGTGTTTGCCCACCAATATTACACATTCTTGATTGCTCTTTCATATGTTAAACATTCCTCCATTCCCTTCTCTATTTTCAAAATTGTTTTAACTAGTCTAGTTCCTTTGCCTTCCTACGTAATATAATTGTACATATACATAAATCTTTCTTCAATTTTGATAAGAATTGTATTAAATTTGCATCAATTTTAGGAGAATATGAATCTTTTTTTAGCAACTAGTCTAATCCTGAACAAAGAATATCTCTCCATTTATTTGGAACTTTTTTATTTGTTTCATCATGGTGTTATAGTTTTCAGGATACAAATCTTCAAATCATTTTCTACATTTACACCCAAATACTTATTTGATCAACTGAGAACATATTTTATGTTTATTTTCAGTACTCATGTAATGTATTGTTCAAAAGTCTACAAGAGTACTTCAAATACTTAATGGAAAATAGAGGGCCAGTGCTGTGGTACAGAAGGTTAAGCTTCCCCCTGCAGTGCTGGCATCCCACATGGGTGCCAGTTCGAGACCTGGCTGCTCCACTTCTGATCCAGCTCCCTGCTAATGTGCCTGGGAAAGCAGTGGGAGATGGTTCAGCAGAAGCATTCCTGCAGCCATGTGCAAGACCCAGAAGAATCTCCTGGATCCTGGCTTCAGCCTGGCCCAGCCTGTGCCATTGCAGCCATATGGGGAGTGATCCAGCAGATAGAAACTTTCTCTCTCTCTCTCTCTCTCCCCTTTTCTCTCTGTATTTTTCCCTTTCAAATAAATCAATAAATATTATTAAAATAAATCATATTAAAAATGATGGAAAACAGAATTAAAATACTATGCATATTTCCACAAATTTTTTGAAAACCCCTCATAGAATAAAAATTATTTTCTGTATGTTTATTTCATGTCCTTTGTGTCCTTTGTGTTACCTTGATTAAATCAATTTTTATTTTGAAGACACATTTTTAATTTGGGGATTTTCTAAGTGCCATCTGGCAATAGGCAGAGTTTCTAAGTTTTCTTATTACCTCTCATTTACTTCATGATTTTATTTTAGTGTCTTAGCTTTTTGCACACTAATTAAAATTGCCAGTAACATGATGAATTAGAATGGTGAAAGCAAACTTTAATCTTGCAGGAAAAGCATTCAGTCCTAAACCTTTAAGTGTAAGATTAGCTGCAGTTTTCCTTTTTGTAAATGTCATTTATTAAGTCAGGTAAATTCTATTTTATGATCACCTATCTGAAAGTATTTATTATGAGGAGGGGATAAATTACAACACATGCTTTTTGTGTATCAATTGATATGGTAACGTCCTTTCTTCTCTTTCCATTATATTGATTTTTAACCATGGAACAATGCTTTCATTACTGAAATAAACCCCATTTGATCAAGGTATATGATTATTTTCATAAGTTTCTTAGTTTTTTGTGTATGTTCAACAATAGTTGCATCCAGATTTATGAGGATATTGGTGTTAACCAATACATTTCTCCCTCTACCCCTTTTATTTTCATCTATCCTTTCTTTTTTCTTTGATTTTTCTTTTCTTTCTTCTTTATTTGCCTGATTTTATTATAAAATAATATTAGAACATAAAAATATTGCACATTCTTTTATTCTTTTCAATTTTCCTAAAAAGAATTTATAGAAGTGGTCTCAATTACCTAAATGTTTGGCAGAATTTTGTAGTGATATCCTCTGTGCCTTGACATTTCTTTGAGGGGTGTTTTTAAGTTACAAATTCAATTTCTAAGGCACCTGTGCTGTTCTATACCGGGTAAAGCTGCAATGTCGGCAGCCCATATGGCCTTTAGTTCCAGTTCAAGCTCCATTTCCAATCCAGCTCCCTGCTAATGCATATATGGGAAAGCAGCAAACGATGGCCCAAGTCCTTGTGCCCCCGCATCCTTGTGGGAGATGCAAATGAAGCCCCTGGCTCCTGGTTTTGGATCAGCATGCCTCCAGCTGTTGCAACCATGTGGGGATGGAACCAGTGGATGGAAAATCTCTCTCTCTCTCTGCCTCTGCCTCTCCCTCTCTGTATCTCTGCCAGGGGGTGGGGGGGACTCCAAGACTCCAATTAAAAAGGAAACAAGGCCGCTGAGCATTTGCTCGTTTGCTCGAGTTTGCCACACTTCTGCATTCTAGTGACTCAGCGTTTACAACAACCCAATATGGCCCCCGGGGGAGGTACCTAGCCTGACAGGAGACTTCCATACTCCTGAACAGTATGTGTCCTCGGCTGTGATAGGCCCTTGAGGGTGTGCCCAGTTCATGTCCTGCCTGACTTTCAGCTGGTTGGCTCGGTTCCCTTGTGCCCTGGACAGCCCCCTTTCTGTGTCTATAAAAGCTTTTCCCCCTCCCAATAAAGTCGAGAACCCGGCTGCGCCCTGGGTGTTGATTGATCTCCTGGCTCTGGTGTGGTTCCTTTGCCGCCAACACTCATCATCCGTCTCGGCCCCCGAGCTCCCCAGGCTGGCCCTGAGGAGCTCTATCGGACCTGCTGCCCCGTGACAAGCAGCATATCTCTGACTTTCAAGTAAGTAAATAAATAAATCATTCCTTAGTAGAAGGATGTTCAACACATGTATTTTATATTGAATAAGGAGTAATAGTTTGTTGTTGTTGTGGAATAAGTTGCTTATGTTGTCTAACCTGTCAAATTTATGTATATGACGATGCATATGCTATTCTTTTATTATAATTTTGATTTCTAAAGTGATATCTGCTGTTTTATTTCCTGATACTGGCAATGTGTGCATTACCTCTTTTTTATCTTTTTTGCATTCTTGGTACATGTTTGTTAACCTCACTGGCCTTTTGTGACAGCAGATTTTTTTCTATGGATTATTCTATTGTTTTCTATTTTGTTTATTTTTTTGTATCATATTTCTATTCTTCTTAGTGTGAGATTATTGGTTTTCTATTCTTTCATTGCTTAAGATCAATGTGGGAGTTTAGGTTACTTATTTAAGACATTTCCGATTTTCTACTATAAAAGTATAGTGCTATAATTTTCTTTTCTGCACTGCTTTAGCTGTGTCATACAAATTTCAATATTCTTTTTCATCTTCAATCTGTTCAAAAGAGCTTTAGAGTCCCTTGGGACTTCTTTTGCCCCTGGATTATTTTTTCTCAATGTTGTTTAGCTTCCAAATGTTTGGCTATTTTTCATATTATTTACATTATTGATTTCTATTTGTTCCTCTTGGTTTCAGAAAACATACTCTGAAGGAGTTCAGTGCTATTAATTTGTTGAGATTTGCTTTGTGGCTCTGAATACAGTCTAGTTTGTCGTGTGTCCTGTGAGTGCATTAAAATACTCTGTCTCTTGTAGTTGTTGGGTGGAGAGTTCTCTAAATGTTAATCTGTTCCTGATGTTTGTATTCATATGTGTTCATACATACATATATATATATATATATATTGATTTTCCATGTCTTTTATCATTTATGGCAATGGAAATTTGAACTCGCCAATAATAATCATTGATTTGTCTATGTTTTCTTTCAGTTCCATTATTTTCTCTTACAAACAAGTCACAGTTTCATTGTTCAGTGCACATAGATTTAGGGGCACTAAGTTTTTCAATCCCTCCTTCCACTAACTGTCTTTAATTTATATTTAATATTGTGTACCTTTAATGTAGTTATTCGTATATGTATTATAAAATCAATCAGTTTTGTTTGTTTTATATTTGATCTTTTTCTTCTCTTTTCTTTCTTGTCCCCTTGGGCTGCTTAAACATTTTTTTAGAATTCTATTTCCTTTATTTGTGGTTGATTTTTTTTTTTTTAGTATAACATGTTGAATAGTTTTTAATAGCTTCTTTCAGGAAAACACATACACACACAACCCACATACAGACTCTGCTGGTGTCAACATTTGCCTGTTCAAATGAAATATAGAAACTTTCCTTTTATGCCCCATTATGCTTTCCATATTCTCACTGTGGGAACTTTTCTGGCTTGCAAAGTCAAAATTAATATTTCTGCTTTTGATGGGGAGCTGATATAGTCACTTTAAATTATTATTGGTATTTGGGCAAAGACAAATAATAAAACCATAATTTCTGAAATGAAGCATTTATACTTCACATTGATACTCACCCACAAATGCATGCTCATCTTTAAAAAGGAGGCACTTTTTTCAGTATCATATCACTTTCATTGAATTTTAATTTTATTTTTTAAGCTTAAATAAAAAACAGAATAGGTTTCATGTATTTCATGTATTTCATATATACAAATTTAAATTCATAATGGTATTTCTCATCCTCCATTCCACCTCTTTCCTTTCTTTTTTCTTTTAATTTTTTGTAATAGCATACTTTAAATGTACTTTATAGTCACAGGATTAATCCTCCACTAAATAAAGAATTCAACAGTAGAAAGTGGAAAGATAACACTTCTTTAGAACTAAAGATGAAGACTATGAAAATAATCATATCTCAAGATGTCAATTTCACTCATATATATTACATTTTTGTATATATTAGCTACAAATTTAAAAAAACATGATATTTGTCTTTTGGGATCTGGCTAATCTCACTAAGCATAATGGTCTTTAGTAACATCCACTTTATTGCAAAAGACAAAATTTCATTCCTTTTTTATTGCTAAATAATATACCATCATTTATATGTACACATTTTCTATATCTAGTCATCAGTTGATAGAAACCTGGTTGATTCCATAATTGGCTGTTGTGGGTTGAACTGCTATAAACATGTGGGTACTAAAAACTCCTTCATATGATGATTTCATTTCACCTGGGTAAATTTCCAACAGTGGGATGGTTGATCTATTTTCAGGTTTCTGAGGAATTTCCATATTGTCTTCCACAATGACTGTACTAGTTTACATTCCCAACAACAGTGGATTAGGGTACCTTTTTCCAACATTCTCATCAGTGTTTGTTGTTTGCTGTGTTCTATATGACAACCATTCTAACTTGGGAGAGGTGAAAACTCATTGTTGTTTTGATTTGCATCCCTTGATAGCTAGTGATCCTGAGCATTTTTTTTCATGGGTCTGTTGGACACCCTTATTGCAACCTTAAAAATGGCTTTTCATGGGCTGTGTCCATTTTTTTAATATATTTATTTAGTTGAAGGGGAGAGAGGGAGAGAGGGAGAGGGAGAGGGAGAGGGAGAGGCAGAGGCATTTATCACAACCCATTCTCTCCAGGACAGTTTTTGCCAAAATCATGTAGTGCTGTAAAACCAGCAGTAGTTCATTCATGCAGGTGGAGCCCCCATGACCCAACCACACCCCATTAGGGCCTGTCTCTTAAAGCTTCCCTCATCCTTTGACATCACACATGGGGCAGCATGCTTCAGCACATGAAAGTTTCCAGGGACAAAGGATGTACAAATCATCTCACGTATGTAAAATCCAACTTCCTGGAGACAGATATCCTACTTCCTTTTTTTTTCATAAATTAGGTGAGATACAGAGAAGTTAAGCAATCTACTGAAGCTTAAAAATCTATTCATCCAGTTGATGGGGTATTCAATTGCATGACCCCTTCCCATTTTTCCTAAGTCCAATAGTTTAGAGTCAAATACTTGAATATGTTAAACTCTTGCTTAAAGATCACAGGTTTTCTTCTAAAAATGTCGAGAAAATATTGAAAAACAATTTAGAAGAGCCAGGAAGAGCCTGTGACCAAGCCATTCAGCTAAAGTTTCTCTTTGAAATGAAACTTAATCCTTCTAAGTATAAGACATTTTATTTTCAGTGTCCTCATACAATCTCTTCTGAACAGTGGCTATCTTTTGGGTTGAAAAGCTATTTTTGGCTTATGCTTCTAAGTCTCACTGGCATTTTTCAAACCTCAAAATATATGGAGTGGAGGAAGAAGTCTGCACCTTGTCGGGTTACCATCAGTCTCAGGCAGAGAGGGTGGGTGAAGAGGGGGCCAAGAGGTATTTTGACAGAGCTGCCCAATTAAAACAACTTTAAAATATTATTTACCCAGCACATCTCACCACAGCAGCTGTGACTGCCACTTGAAAGCTCTAACATGCATCCATCTCCCAGATTCCAGCTACTTTGTGCTTATTGATCTGAACAGAATAAATGTGCGTGTGTGTGTATTTATACAGAAAACTCACATCTCATGCAGCGCAAGAACTACTGCTTATCAGATACACAGTGACAAGCTACAAACATGATTGGTTTCATTTTTCCTCTCTTCTATATATTTTCCAAAGGCCCAATGCCCTTATCCAAAAATAAGTAAATAAAACTTAGAATATTAGATTAAATCAGTAAATAAGAATTTGTTAAATGCTTACTATGTGCTTTCTCATAATCAGGGTAGAGATTATTGATGCTCTTAAACCTTGAGATGCTTTGCAGGCTTATAAACCCCAACCTCCCAAATTCAGCAGTTCACCTTACTTCCTCCTGCTGAGTAGAACCTTACCAAATGAACAAACTTATTTTGCCTTCTTCTTTCTTCATTTTTAAATGTAAATATACAAATTTGTGCATGCATTTATATTATGCAGGTTCCACCTGCATGAATGGGCTACTACTGGTTTTACATGCATTTGGGTGTGTCCTTTTCTATTCCAAGAATACAAGTATCTGGGTATTTTCTCTTCTTTTCCATTTTCATCACAGGACAAACATGCTTAATTTAAATTAATTTTTGATTTAGTTAAATGGAATAAACATGCATATACTCAGAGAGAGGGAGAGAGAGACAAAAAGGGAGAAAAAGAGAGGAGGGGAGAGAGGGAGTGACATCCCACCTGCTGCTTTACTACCCAAATGCCTATACAGCCAGGGCTGAGCCAGGCCAAAGACAGGAGTCAGGAACTCAACATAGTTCTCTTATATGGGTGGCAGTGAACCAACAATTTAAGCCATCACCTGCTGCCTCTCAGGGAGTACATTAGTCAAAATTGAGAACAGAGCCAGAATTTGAACCCAGGTACTCCAGTATGTGATGTGGGCATCCCAAGCACCATCCCAATTACTGCACAGAAAACCTGTTGGAGGGCAGATGCTTCTAAATGTTTGTCATCATATTGTTGGTGGTCTCAAAAGTTCCTTTTGTTAAGTCACTAAGCTGAAAAAAAATCAATGAATATGCCTCAATACCTTTGTATCTGCTAGAAAAAAATGCTATATGTTATTTATTCTCAAAACCCTAATTACTTATCATTTGGTAGGTATGATGATCATGCAGTTCACAACATTTTAAGAATCTTTTTTTGTTTATTTGAAAGTCTTAGTTACTGAGCAAAAGGGGTGGGGAGAGAAAGGGAGAGAGAGAGAGAGGAACTGCCATGCACTGGTTCACTCCCTAAATGTCTGCAACAGCCACAGCTTGGCCAGGCTAAAGTGAGGAGCCAGGAATTCCATCTGGTTTTCCCACAATGGCTGACAGAGAACCAAGTATTTGGGCCCATCTTCTGCTAACTTCCCAGGGCATTAGCAGGAATATGGACTGGAAGTAGAACATCTGAAACTTGAAATGCCATAGCAGGTGGTGCCTGACCCTGTTGTGCCACAATGCCAGCCCCAATCCGTGACTTCTTTAGCCATGAAATCAGACTGGATATCACCATGATCACATCTGGTTTCACAGGAATTTTCACAGGAATTTATAGATAGATAGATAGATAGATAGATAGCCTGGAAAATACTTAGAACAAAGCCTCACGCCAACAGGAGCTTAGGGTGTATTCCACTGTGGGAAATGTGTACCTAACAGCAAGAAAAAAGCCACCCATGAAGCCCATGTGTGGTCAACATGGTGTTTTGAGGCACCTGGGCCCTCAGTTTGGGCATCACAGACACAGAAGTTACAGTTTTCATCTGTAGCTCCGCCATGCCTTAGGTATGTGGCTTAGGCATCGCTTAACCGGTGTTTACTAAATGTGCCTATGGTTTTTCACTCAACATTTTCATGATGATTGTTTTTGCTTTGTAAGCTTTCTTTACGAAATGTAGTGATTTTATATAAACAAGGCATTTTAAACAATTCCGAACACAGAGTGTAGCTTATATAAACAAATGCTGGATATTTATTTTGATGCTAGGCTTGCTCTCAGTTGCAAAATTTTATCTTTTATTCACTACTTCTTTCCTATAAGCCCAGGCTATGCTAACGGGCCCTTAATTATCTAAAAGTAAAACATTCTAAAAATTAAATTAGTATATTATCACCTTACAAATTTATCATTTTCTGTGAGAACATTGAAAAATCCATTCTTCCAGCAATTTGAAGCATACAATGTGTCATAGTTGTTTATAGTCATTCTAACTCCAAGAACCTGGTCCCTCCTTCTAACTGTAGCATTGGTTGAATCATTACACAATGTATGAATGCATCGAAACATCACATCACAACCCATGAATCTGAAAGATGAAGAGGATGAAGTAAAGACAAAGCCTGTTTCCTTACCCTGGTTTTATTGTCTCTCACCATGCGTCCTTTCCCTTATCCTGAGTTGCTTCTCAGAAGACTTGAGCACTCTGTTTTGTCAACTTCCCCTAGCCACACCCTATTTCATTACACAGCTCCTGGACCTCCAGGATGACCCCTCTGCCACACTCCTGTTTCTTGAGAAGTCCCTGTGCTCTGCTCAAGAAATCCCTGTGCTCTGCTCTTCCTTGGCCTTGAGGTGTCTTGGTCTCCCTTCCTTTGTGAATTCTGTTCAATGCATTTTAGATGCTGCTCTTCACCTCTGCCTTAAAACATTAAGTAAGACATTGCTTACTCTCTATACAAACCGCTGGCATGTTACAGTGAGGGCAGCACACCAAGTAATTTAACAAATATAATCCCAATTGATCAGTATAAGAATTCTGTGTGTTGGCGAAAAGAGATAGTGTTATCTCCACTTTACAGATCAGAAGCTAAGGCTCAGAGAGCTGACGCGCTGATGCTCAACAAAGTGCTTCCTCTCTATGTGCTTTCCCTTGGGTCTTATGGACTCATGAGTTTCTCCACAGATTAACTCAAATGTTTTTAGCTTTGAAAACTTTAAAAGGGCATGCCGATCGCATATCTTCAAGTCTTCTGAATTGTCCAAATTTCTCACTTCTTGAGATGCCAGGGCTGCCTCTGGATGCACTTTTTGAGCAAGAACTTCATTGTATTCATCTTCTTTGTAGTAAAGCCCACTTTCATCTCTAGAACAGTTACGCATCCAAGAATTTTATGTTGGTGATTTATTTCTATTCCACTTAGGTAATGTGATCAGTCATTTCTCTCTGAATCTTCATCAGCATTTATAAGTTTCTACAAGAATTTCAATTTAGGAAAGGAGAACAAAGGAAAGGAAAAGAAATCTGGATAAGAGAATTTAACATGAAGCCATAAATCTCTTCTCATTGAATCTAAGGCATCCCACCCTTGTTTGTGGGCCTACTTTGTACTGCAACTATTATTTGCCAAGTGTCTGAATCGAGAAATTTGAAGTGAAGGAGAGGCATGGCAGCCACGTACTCATCCGTTGATGAGTATCCATCTCCTTACGTAATCTACCCTTACTGATGGCTATGTAGGATGATTTTTTTTGTCTTGAGCAAATGAATAAGCAAACACCACAGGGCAAGCAAACAGCACCTGAAATCACATGATTCTCATATTTCAGCCGCTCCCAATTCCGTAGGTATCTGGTAACAACAATTCATGTGCTTCTCAATTTGATCCAATTTTAGAAGACTTGCTCTTGGGGTCAAGATTTTAGAGTCTCCCAATATAGGCCTCTTCCTGAAATATTAGAAGACATTGTCATGAAAGGAACAGGAAATTTGATAGGATTTGCAAAGGGAGAGAAATAGTTGGTTCATAAATTGTGAACTGATGAAAGAAGGGAAACTATAGGACCTTTTTGTCCCTAGCAAATGCATGATAGAAAAGAGAATTAAAGGTTAAGTCAAACTGAATTAAACATGAACAGTGAGAAGCCAAGTGGAGCACTGTTTAAATACTCTGCATACTCAGCTGGGTGAGATAAAGCTGCATTGCCTTATCTTGACAATAAATTATTGCCCAGATAAATCGTCATTGCTTTTTTAAAAATTGAGATTGCTTCATAAATGAAAGGCAGAACATATAGGAACAATGCTGAAATGCCAGCACCCAAGAATATGTTGTCTCTAACAGTCTCAGTGGGAAATGTTATCGAAAAGAGCATGCTTTCGCTTTAGTCAGAGACATCATCTGATTTACAAAGGAGGGAAAAAAATGAAACTACAGATTGGGTCTGCACATATCCGCGATTTTGTCAATGGTGCAGATGCTTGAAGAAATTGTTGCAGTCTCCAAACAAAACAGAAAATCAGAATGGACTTGGGGGCTGGACGTTGTGGGAGATATTTGCAGCAAGGAAACTTATTCCCAGACCAGGACAAGTCACTGAAACTTCACTGGCCTCCGCCTCCTCAGCTATAGGATAATGGCATTTTGTTGGAGAGGAGTGTATTGTTGCTGCATATCGGGTCAAAGTGACTGCGCCAAAGTGTCCTTCTTCTGACACCATTCAACTCTGCAGTCTCTCTCATTCCTTCATATCATTCCAGGAGCATGCAGGGCTGTCCCAAGCCACATATGTTCAATACCTAAGAGGCGTCAGTGTCATTTATTTCTTTGATCACAAAGGCAGAATCCTTTGTTGAAGACCAAAGCCTAGAAGCTGACATAGCCATTCCTGTCTCTCCTGAAGGCATCTGATGCTGCTATTTCTTATAAAAGAGTGTCTAGATAAGACACACATTTCTGTAGTGTTTCTCGTTTTCTTGCAGACTCTTCCTCAGTGAAGCTTTCATGATTCTTCAAGTCCTTATGTTTGTCTTTGTATCTCAACCACCTCTTGTTTACAATGTTCCTTTAGAGCATGTTAGGGATAAATTTAATGAGTATTTTAAAACATTAGAATTTTTCAAATGAATATTTTATTTATTACTTTTGAGATAACATATTTTTGTTTACATTGTAGTCAAAGGCTTACTGACTCGACTGAGTTCAACAAATTGAAAGTAAAGGCCATAGTCCAGCAAGAAACAGGCAAGGATTATAAACAATGATAATGTGAAAAGATGTTAAAGTTCACTCATATAAATTTCTCTATTCTATTTACAATATCCTCATTGTGTTTATCTCATTGCACTGCCCTACAATTTGTGTACAAAACTCACTCACCAACATCTCTTAAATGAATCAATAAAGGTGTGGAACTGAGCAACAGTGGGGCCAACAAGACTGGACAAAACAGTAAAACAGGGAGAAGACTTTAACATAATCCTCCCTCTGGAGCTAACAGCATTTCCTACCCACTTCCAACAAAGCACAGCAATCAGTGTCAATTCTTTCTTGGCTGGAAAACACCAGTACTGCTCCAAGTCAAACCTGTGCAGAAATTAGCTCTTTGGCAATTGGTGTTTATAAAGAGGAGAGCCCAGGTGGCTTGGTACTCAACCCTACCAGTCCCAGGAGCAACTAGAACAGTTTCATGATCAGCACTAGAATTGCCTAGGATTGGAGTCATTACCTGTGCTGCGCCTTTCACACTGCCAGGCTGGCAGTAGGTGAACAGAAGACCAACCCTTTGGTAGAATAAGAGATGAAGAACCAGAGAATCCAAAGAGAGTGGCTGCCGATTTCTGGAGCCCCATCCTGCAGGTGAGAAAAAAAGTAATATAATCAAGGACACAGAGTGACTAAAGCTTGGTTAGTGATTGCTGCCTATGTATGTCAGTGTGGAAGGCATTGGAATCTTTATTTAATTAACTGTTGATTTATTATTTGAAATATGGAGTGATAGAGAGAGGAAGACACACACAAACTCACACACACACACAGAGCAAGAGTGAGAGTGAGAGAGAGAGAGAAAGAGAGAGAGAAAATCATCCATCCTCTGGTTCATTCCCCGTAATGGACAGGGCTAGGCCAGGTGGAAACTAGGAACCTGGAACTCCATCCAAATTGCTCACATGGATGGCAGGGATCCAAGTACTTGACCCATCATCTGGTACCCTCCCAGACATGGTAACATGGGAATGAGTTGGAAGCAGAGCAGCAGGGACTCATACTGGTGCTCTGATACGGGATGTGTCAGAAGCAGTATCTTAACCCACTGTGCTGTAACACTGTCCTGGTGGCATTGGATTTTATCTAAAGCTAATCTAAACTCAAATTTGTGCTATCTTTTGGCTTTCCAGAAGTGGAAACTTCTCCTGGCATGTGAGTCAATGCATCAGGTGGTAGATTACCAATGAAGATCTTTGTAGCAAAATGTCCATCTTCTATATTTCTTTATCCCTTAGCCTGGGATAAAATCAGATGCATCAAGCTATCAATAAATCTATGTTCAGGGCATACATACAGACCTGAATTTGTGGAAGAAGTGGATGCCCAGAGGAAAAAAAATTCTTTATGATCATTAATAGGATGGTTTCTTTTTTCCCTCTGCAGACTTCAAAGAACTGGGACTAGAGATAGATTTTTTTCCTTTCCTTTGTAAACACACTATTGATACTTTTCAGGGGAAGATATAAAAGTTAACTTCCAAGTTGCTAGAGTTTGGTCCAAGTAGTAGATCAAAGGTGAGTCCTACTATCCTAAAAGAAGCACACATAGAAACACACATGCATATACACACAATTCACCTACTGCACACGCATGCACACATACATCTCACTTCTTGCTAGTCTGAGTGGCACTCAATGCCCTTAGCCTTGAGAGTCTATTTTGTGACATAAAGTACATGATAGTCTTTCCCAAGGATAGGATGGAACATAATAGATTTGATGACTGAAAGGAGACACTGGAGACTTTTTTTTGCCTCTAGCTCCTGTACTAGCTGTGTGCAAAACACGCAAATTCTAACCACTGTAGGAGATTGGGCGATGCCATCTGCAGACTCAGTGCTAAGCTCGGATCATGTGTCAGTGTACTTTACAGGAATAAATGCTGAGATGGGAACTTCTGCCTCATCCTTGTCAGCAGCGAAATAGCACTGCCAGTGACATGAGGTAATATTGTCTCTTAGAACAAAAATGATGGATAACTAATAGTGTCTCTTATGACCAATAAAACATAATACATACATACAAAAGTATTTTGCTCCTAAGGCCTATCCTAAACTGATGGATGTTTTCTTCTTCATTTCCACATACAAACCTGCAGCTATCTACCTACTTTGAGATCCTGAGTTCCTCAAACACAGATATGTGTTTATATAAGAAAAGTTGAATTTTTTAAACAAATGGAGAGACAAGATTTTTGTCTAATGGTTAAGACTCTGGTTAAGATGGCTGTGCTCTGGTTTGAGTCCTGGCCCCACTCTCCATTCCAGCTTCCTCCTAATGCGTATCCTAGCAGACAGTGGAGATGACTCAAGTATTTGAGTCTCAGCTACTCCTGTAGGAAGCCTATACTGAGTTTCCAGCCCCTGATTTTGGGCTGGCCCAAGCCTGGTCATTGCAGGCATTTGGGGAGTGAACCAGCAGGCAGGAGCACTATCTGTCTGTCTGTCTGCCTATCTATCTATTTATCTATTATCTATCTAATTTCCATCTCTCTCAAATAATTAATTCTTTTTAAAAATATTTATTTTTTTTATTGGCAAAGTTACAAAGAGGTAGAGAGAGGAAGAGAGAGAGAGAGAGAGGAGAAAGAGTTCTTCCATCTGCTGATTCACATCCCAAATGGCCACAACAGCTAGAGGTGTGCTGATCTGAAACCAGGAGCCAGGAGCTTCCTCCAGGCCTTCCATGTGGATGCAAGAGTCCAAGCACTTGGGCCATCCTCCACTGCTTTCCCAGGCCATGAGTAGAGAGCTGGATCCAAAGAGAAGCAGCCAGGCAGCCAGGACAAGAATGGGCACCCATATGGGATGCCAGAGCTGCAGGCAGAGTTAACCTACCACACCACAGAGCCAGCCCCCTCAAACAATTAATTATTTTATTATTATTATTATTTGACAGGCAGAGTGGACAGTGAGAGAGAGAGAGAGAGACAGAGACAGAGACAGAGAGACAGAGAGAAAGGTCTTCCTTTTCTGTTGGTTCACCCCCCAATGGCCACTGTGGCCGGCGCGTTGTGGCCTGCATACCGCGCTGATCCGAAGCCAGGAGCCAGGTGCTTCTCCTGGTCTCCCATGCGGCTGCAAGGCCCAAGGACTTGGGCCATCCTCCACTGCACTCCTGGGTCACAACAGAGAGCTGGACTGGAAGAGGAGCAACCGGGACAGAATCCGGCGCCCTGACCGGGACTAGAACCCGGTGTGCTGGAGCAAACAATTAATTCTTAAAAATGGAAAATGACAGAGGTTTCAAAGATCTGGTTCTGGATAATTCCAAAGGCCTGATTTAGTCAGGAAGTTAATTAATCACCTTCAGGTGGTGTAATATTTGCCACTAACTAGCTATGGCCAATCAACAACCGCACCCTTTAAACTAAATTTCCCGGGTCCGGTGCCATGGCTCACTTGGTTAATCCTCCGCCTGTGGCACTGGCATCCCATATGGGTGTCAGGTTCTATTCTCGGCTGCTCCTCTTTTCAGACCAGCTCTCTGCTGTGGCCCAGGAGGATGGCCCAAGTCCTTGGGCTCCTACACCTGCATGGGAGACCAGGAGGAAGCACCTGGCTCCTGGCTTCAGATGGGCACAGTGCCGGCCGTAGTGGCCATTTGGGGAGTGAACCAACAGAAGGAAAACCTTTCTCTCTGTCTCTCTCTCACTTTCTATAACTCTACCTGTCAAATAAAAAAAAAAGCTTTAAGTTAAATTTCCCTCAGTCATATGAAAAATGACTAGGAACCCATATTGTGAGGCAGCAGTGAAGTCACCACTTGTCATTCAAGCCATATCAGAGTGCCAGTTTGGGTCTTGGCTGCTCTGCTTCCTGTACAGCCTCTTGCCAGTGCACCTGGGAAAGCAGCAGATGATGGCCCAAGTATTTTTGCCCCGCCACCTACGTGAGAGACCAGGATGGGGTGCCTGGTTCCTGATTTCAGTCTGGTCCAGATCTGGCTGTGCAGTGAATCAACAGAAGGAGATCTCTCCCTGCCTGTCCCTTTTTGCTGCTCTGCCTTACAAACAAATAAACCTAAAAATAAAAATAACAAAAGATTGATTGTACTTCCTGACATGCGAATTTATTCATTTTTCTAAAGTCTTCACATTTTCTATTGTCTTTTACTAACAGGAAGTCAAAATAAGAGAATATTCTGAATGATATCAGCAGTAATATATTTTAAGTCATCGCATTAGTATGATTTTCACACAGCTTAATTAATATACTGGTCAAAAATGTTTAATTGGTTTTTATTTTTGAAGGTCATACCACAAAAATTTTTGTGTTTTTTTCTCTTTTCTTAAAAGTTCTGCAGGCCAATATTGTCACTTAGCAGGTAACAAGTAAAGCCACTGCCTGAGATGGCTGCATCACAGGTGTCCCAGGCAACCCATATGGGTGCTGGTTCCTGTCCTGTACTTTCTGATCCAGCTTCCTGCTAATGGCCTGGGAAAAGCAGCAAAGATGGCCTAAGCACTTGAACTCTTCCTGCCATCCACCTGGGATACCCTGAATGAAGGTCCTGCAGCCTGGCTCAGCTCAGGTTGTGGCCATCTGGGGAGTGAATCAGTGGAAGGAAAATGGAAAATCTTTCTCTCTCTCTCTCTCTCTCTCTCTCTCTCTCTCTCTCCTTCTCCTCTCTATCTCTACCTCTCTCTATAACTTTCAAATTAAGAAATCTTAAAAAAAGCTCTGTATCTCTATTTGTTTTACTTTATTTTTTAAAAAAGATTTTATTTATTTATTTTAAAGGTAGAGTTACAGACAGTGAGAGGGAGAGACAGACAAAGGTCTTCCATCTGCTGGTTCACTACCCAAATAGTTTCAATGGCCGGAGCCAGAAGCTTCTTCTAGGTCTCCCATGTGGATGCAAGGGCCAAATCACTTGGGGCATCTTCTACTGCTTTCCCAGGCCACAACAGAGAGCTGTATTGAAGAGGAACAGTTGGGACTAGAACCAGTGCCCATATGGATTGCTGGTGCCGCAGGCTGAGGATTAGCCGACTGTGCCATAGCGCTGGCCCCTCCTCCATGGGTTTTAACTAATTTACTACATTGTCATGAAATATGAAATCAAGTTTCAGTTTCTTAGTGTGTCTTGTGTGTCTTAGTGTTCCTTGCTGCCTATGTGAGTTTACAGGTATTATTTCTTATGGGGCTTTCAAACATTAGATGCAGAAGTGATTGGTGCATGTCAGATATGTCTATGTGAGCAAAGTAAAACAAACATTCCTTCTGCAAATTTTCATTTGCTGGCCCTACCATGTACTGAGCAGAGGTCAATGCAACGAAAATAGAGAGACAAGCTATTTGATTTTACAATGTACATTTCAGTGAGAAACAAACACACACAAGAAGGATAATTATCAGGGAGCAAAGGATCATGCAGAGTTCAAACATGGAGTATTTTCTTAAAGGTAGTATTCATGTATTTTCATTTTATTTGAAAGGTAGAGAGACAGACAGAGAGCAGTCTCTCATCCACTGGTTCAGCCTCAGAATACACTCAACAGCAGGGGTGGGCAAGACTAAACCAAGGGTTAGGAATTCCATATGGGTCTCCCACATGGGTGATAGGGACCCAGATGTTTGAAATATCATCTGCTGCTTCCAGAGTGCACAATGGATGCTGGATTAGAAGCAGAGGAGCTGAAACTCAAACCAAGCAGAGGAATATGGGATGTGGGCATCCCAACTGACAGCAGAAAAGCTATGCCAAAGTTTCACCCCAAAACAAGATAAAATAATAGAAAGTTTAGACACTTCTTTTAGATGAGCAATTTTAAAAGGTTTTACATGGAGCTGAGCTGCCACATAAATGAGGGAAAAAAAGATTCGAGTAAAGGAATGCAGGAAACTGTTAGATCTGTAGGGATTTAGCAATCTGTAGGATGGAGTAAGAGGGGGACTTTCCCTGGAGAACTGATGGGCAGTCTGAAGTCTAGGCAGCAGTGTGAGATGCGAGCACTTTCTTCCCCATCTGCATTTCCCTGCCTTCAAAATATATGGAGATCCCCTGCCCCACCAAAAACCTTTGACTCCAAGGTTGGTTTTCTCATTTTTTCATATATTCAAGTCCTATTTTTTTTTTGCCTGAAATCTCAGCCACATTAAAATCCATTCAGTGATTAGCTCAAAATAATAAAATTAATCAAATATAGGATAGGAATGCCTCCTTTCACCGAAAATTTTGGAGAACAGAGGAATAATTTCCATCACATCAGTGGAAGAAGCATCAAGTTAACTCTTCCCACCTTAAGTCTTAAAATATGTTTCAATCATCCCAGAAAAGCCAAATCCTCTGGACTTAGCTGCTCGTTGCTTGTATTCATTCTACTAGATTTCTCTTCTTAAAAAATATATATTTGAAAGATAGTGTGACAGAAAGGGGGGGTTTGTGGAGGGAGAGAGAAAGGGAGGAAGGGAGGGAGATGGGGAGAGAGGGAGAGAGAGAGAGAGAGAGAGAGAAAATCTTCCATCTTCCATCACTCTTCAGGTGTCCACAACAACTAGGGCTGGGCTAGGCCAAGCCAGGAACCAGGAGCTTCTTTCAGGTCTCTCACATGGGTGGCAGGGGCTCAAGTACCTGGACCATCTTCTGCTATTTACCCAGACTTATTAGCAGGGAGCTGGATCAGAAGTAGAGCACTCGGGACTTGAACCAGCTCTCATGTAAGAGGCTGGCTTCCAAGTCATCTATATAAACTGTTGTGCCCTGTATGTTTCATGATCAAAAGAAGGTTTTCTTTTCTTTAAATTATTTTATTTATTTTGTAGTGGGTATCCCTCCCATAGAAAAAGGGAAAAAAACTGGCTAAAGGTACAATCAGTGGAAGCTTTCAAGCAGGGGCCTTCTGGGAACAGGGTGGTAGCAGGGCTTCCTTAGAAACACTGCCATGCAACCAAGTCAACTGAAGCAATGCAGCTAGGTCAACTGCAGCAAGATGGGTGCATGCACGTGTGACTTTGTGTGACGGTTGTGTAAGCAGTGCTGTAGCTCTAGGATACCCCATCAGAAGTTGTATAGCTGAACATGTCTTACAGAACTTACAGGTGTTTATGCCGGGGAATACAAGACAACACCCTGCTTTGTTCAGGGCCTGGAATTTGGAGACAAAACTCTGCTCGGGCCTACTGGCAAGAATAAAAGGTGTTTTCCTGTTAGGAGCCTCAGTGTCCCAAGTTTCTGTCCAAGATCCCGGCTACATTTCTGGGGATTCAGAAAGCACACCCTAGGAGCACAATGGGATCCAGGGTGGGCAGGGATCAGCTCAGGAAGCATCACCCATCAGAAATGATAGGTACTCAGGTTCAGAAGGTAGAGGATGTGCCTCCTACGAGGCAGAAGGGGAGCCTAACCACCGCCCACCGCCTCACTTCCCAGAATTGCAAGTAGTAGCAGAAGGTTGCAGGAAGTACCAAGGTGCTGGGAAGGTTCTTCTGAGACAACACCCACAATTCTTAGGAATGGGCTGGTGAGTTGGAGATGTTGGCTGAGTCTATAATAAACATTTCAAAAAGAAATTTAGGAAACTATTATATTAAAATGACTCCTGGGCCATGTGTGCTATGTATGTGTCATATGTACATATATGTTGTATGCCTATGAGGAAAATTTTGTTAGGAGCTCTGTTTATATTGGCTAATAGATACAAGGGTGCTCATTCATATCAAAACTGTTCAATTAACCTAAAACATCTTTTTTTAATTTTTTATTTAGTAAATATAAATTTTCAAAGTACAGTTAATGGATTACAATGGCTTCCCCACCCCCATAATTTCCCTCCCACTCACACCCCTCCCATCTCCCACTCCCTCTCCCATTCCATTCACATCAAGATTCATTTTCAATTATCTTTATATACCAAAGATCAATTCAGTATATATTAAGTAAAGATTTCATCATTTTGCACCCACACAGAAACACAAAGTGTAAAATACTGTTTCAGTACTAGTTATAGAATTACTTCACATTGGACAACACACTAAGGACAGATCCCACATGAGAAGTAAGTACACAGTGACTCCTGTTGTTGACTTAACAATTTGACACTCTTGTTTATGGCGTCAGTAATCTCCCTAGACTCTAGTCACTGAAAAAAAAAAAAAAGGGAAGACCTAAATGGAAGATCTCTGCGAGTGAGATCCCAGTGGAAAGAACGGGGTCATCAAAGAAGGAGGTACCTTTCTCTGAAGGAAGGAGAGAACTTCCACTTTGACTATGATCCTGTCGGAATAAGATCGAAGTCAGCGAACTCAAAAGGCTTCCATAGCCTTGGCAACTCATGACTAAAACATCTTTTTGATTCATGTGAAAATAGACTGTTTTAAATTTGTTCCAAAAGAAAATAACATGTTTATGTTTGGGTTTGCTTGTCAATCAACCTTCAAAATGCCAACCACAGCCTAAAAAATCGTGCTCATTTTATCTAGGAGACAAGGGAAGTTTCCCCCACCTTTCCACCACTGTGGCTTCCACTACCTCCCACACTTCCCACAGCCCAGGGCTTGAAAATTTCCAATAAGAAAAGGGCACCCTTAGTATGCCCACCAAGATGTTAGCAATTCCTTTGACCTTCAGACCTTGATTCAAACATCAATGGCGGGCACCTCAGCTCCATAGGCAAATCCTCCGTCTGCAGTGCTGGCACACTGGATTCTGTCCTGGTCGGGGCGCCGGATTCTGTCCCAGTTGCTCCTCTTCCAGTCTAGATCTCTGCTGTGGCCCAGGAGTGCAGTGGATGATGGCCCAAGTCCTTGGGCCCTGCAGCCGCATGGGAGACCAGGAGGAAGCACCTGACTCCTGGCTTCAGATCAGTGCAGTGCACTGGCCGCAGCGTGGCAGCCACAGCAGCCATTGGAGGGTGAACCAACGGAAAAGGAAGATCTTTCTCTCTCTCTCTCTGTCTCTCTGTCTCTCTCTCTCTCTCTCTCACTGTCCACTCTGCCTGTCAAAAAAAAAAATAAAATAAAATTGAATCTTATGGAATTTACCTCTAAAATATTAAAAGGACTGTCTCCGCTCTAAACTGAGTGTCTGACCTTGGGACTTCCAGCTGGATTCCTGGAAATCTCAAACTATGAAACTAATATAGGGCATGAAATTGGCATCATGGTTTTCTTACCTTAAAACTCACTATCAGGTTACAAAGCCAAACTTCTGTTGTGCCTGCATAAGGACCAAAAGAGGAGCCTAGAGGGTTAACCTCACTTCCTCACCACTCTGCAGCTGCAATTTCTTGAGAGAGAAAGGGAGAGAGATGGATGGAGAGATTAAGCATTTTTTTTGCCTGGTTTGTAGTATGCTTGCTAGGATAGGGGAAGAAGAAGGCCAGTTGTCTCAGCCTGGATTATTGGCACTTAAAGGTCTCCCATATGTTAGGTTAAGATATGATATGCTATTTTATTAAAAATGTTATCTTAATTTAGAGATTTTTTAAAAGATTATTTTAACATGTAAAAATACCTGAGGGTTTCAATAAGATACAAAAGCCGTGACTAAGTCATGAGAGATGTGAGAGACACAAATATTTCTGTATAAATAAAATTAACTATAGGGGCCAGCAGTGTGGTGTAGCAGGTTAAACCGCTGCCTGCGAGGCCAGCATCCCAAATGAGCAGTGGTTGGAGTCCTGGCTGCTCCATTTCTGATCCAGCTCCCTGCTGATGTGCCTGGGAAAGCAGCAGAGGATGGCCCAAGTGCTTGGACCCCTGTACCTATGTGAGAGACCTAAAGGAAACCACTGGTTCTTGATTTCAGCCTGGCCCAGCCTTGGTCATGGCAGCCATTTGGGGAGTAAACCAGCAGATGGAAGGTCTCTCTCTATCTCTCTGTTTCACCTTCTCTCTGTGTGTACGTACCTCTGCCTTTCAAATAAATAAAATAAATCTTTAAAACATAAAATACAACTAAATATAATTTTTAAAAAATATTACTTACAAGATTCTTTAAAAATTAAATATTTAATCAAAAATAAAGACTAATCTGTTAAAGCAATGAGGTTTTAAAATGTTTGTATATTAGTATGTTAACAAATACCCAACAGTAGATTTGATCATAAATTTTAAAATCTGTTTTTGTTTTAATGACTTTCTTCTTAATTGGTTATTCTCTATCAATTTTCTACACAGATCTTAGAAGCTCTTTTCTGATTCTGACTATTGGAAAAGGGTTGAGTTTTAAACAAGTAAAAGTTGTTTTTGGATATTTACTTATTTTAAAATATTTGACTAAATCATTTTATTTATAGCTATGAGTATATCTGATCTACAACTGGTTAAACCATCCTGACTAAATAGATGGATACGACTTCACAATGTGAAATCTTATTTTGACTATTAAGCCCTCCTGGCATCTTTGATAGGCTTCCTAAAAATCAAAGTTCTAAATTCTTTGAACTTTGGTATTTCCAGTTGGGCTCCTAGAAATGTCAAAGGATGTATCTCTCATCTTGTGGAGACATCAGCTAGTTATGCTATTTGGATTATATTAAAGGTAATGTCAAGATGTAAAGTGGTGCTAAGCTTTAAGTTACGATAATATAAAATGTTACTAATACAAATGTCCAAAGGCTGCAAAAGTCTAATGATCTTGTTATGTTATTAGTCATGACGGTTATATAATTAAAAAGACTCAGAGGCCTAAAAGGGATACATGTTTATAAAACCCTACAGGTGCTTTCTTAAAATACTGTGTGGAGTAACTGGTGCTTCTTCATGTCAATTAATAACTTTTATAATTTAACCATGGCTACCTAAAGCCTCTTGTCATCCAGTTTTGTGTCCTCCTCTAAAAATATTTCCAATCAGATTAAAAAAAAAAAAAAAAAGGACCCTAGCAAATGTTCTTAAACCCAGGTTTTCTGACAACTTTAACACCAATGAATTACGTAAGAGGCTCCAAAGCTATGGAAAACCAACACAAAAGCAAACTGCTCCTGAAAACTAAAATTTTGCTGATTCCATAAATGTTTCTTCTTCTAGGTTCCTAAGAACTTTCTCTGTGACTTCCATTGTATTCGTTACCTTGAAACAGCTCTGTCAATAAATAAAAGCGTAATTATGACATGGTTTCAGAGCTAAATTTAAACAGACATCTCCCCATTTTGAGCCAAACTAAAAGAAAAAAGAGATCAAAAGCTTTCTTAATGGCTTCAAAATTTATTAACATGTCAGGTAAAGTGGTCATCATGTTTTGATCCTGTCTAAAAGGAAATAGCTCTATTCATGTACGTCGTCTTATCTCACGGGAAAAACACTGTCAAACATGCCTGGGACTACAGATTTCTAGCTCCACTAAAGATTAGACATGGTACTAAACAGCCCCTTGGCTGACACCCTAAAGGCTGCCACTGTGGTCTGCTTTAACCAAGACTAGGAGGAAAAGGAGTGAGTTAGGCAGTAGGAACAATATAATGATGAGTGACAGGTAAGTCAGTAACAGCCTTACACCATGATCTGCCATCAAGAAGACCCAACAAGGCCAGTCCACCCCAAATGGCATTGGTTTTCGAAATGGACAGCCAGGACTTTGGGAAAGCAACAGTCATAACAAAAGCCAACCTCTGCCAAGAGCCAAACCACAGAAAACAGAACTGTCCCGGGGTCGAAGGACTCCCTGGTCAGGACTGCAGACCCTGTTGTCCCCACCAACCCTAGGGTGAAAAGGCCCTTCACTATGCCCAGCTTCCAAAGTAATCACTGTTAATGAGCGGACAGCCTTGGGTCAGTAAAATTACAGGTAGGATTATAAGTTCCCTTTTATTTATTTTTTAAGGTTTATTTATTTATTTGAAAGGCAGAATTATAGAGACAGTGGGATAGACAGAGAGAGATTTTCCATCCACAGGTTCACTCCCCAAAAGGCTGTGATGACCAGGGCTGGACCAGGCCAAAGCCAGGAGCCAGGACCTTTATCTGGATCATGCAAGTGGGTGCAGGGGCCCAAGCACTTGGGCCAACCTCTGCTGCTTTTCCAAGCACATTAGCAGGGAGCTGGATCAAAATTGGAGCAGCTGGGACTCACACTGGTAGCCATATGGGATGTCAGCATTGCAGGTGATGGCTTAACACTACAATGCTGGCCCCTGTAAATTTTTCTTTGAAAGATGCTGCTTATTCTGTGCTAACCTTCTTTTCAGGTAATCTATCTTCCCAACGTGTTGATGGGAGTTAATGGGGTGTATTCCCTAAGGAGGTTCACACTATGTCCTCACACTACATTTCTACTATGCCAATATATTCTGTGGTCAGTGACCTCAATATACAGTTTTGATGACAAATATAGCAGCTTAGATTGTACACTTTCACAACAATCACATCTGTTACTAAGCTTTGGTTGTTATTTCTAAATTTTGAGGTGTCTTGCTACCTGATAGCACCCTGGATCCACCACACCACTGTGAAGTCATTAGCCTGTGACCCAACACCATCATGCAACCTGAGTGTCCAGAATAAACAAGCTGTATTCTGAGGGATCCCTGATAGCAACTACTCCAGAAGAGTTCCTGAGGATGACAGCCCTGCTTTAGTCGCTTTGGAAGCTGACTGATTCACACAGGGCAGAAGACTGAGGAGCCAACACTCAGAAAAACTGTGTGGCTTGTTCTTATTCTCTATGCTAGATTCTGATTGTGATGGGTTACAACCTTTGGCTCCTAATTGTGTTTGCAACCCTTGCCCTGCTCTCTAACTTAGCCCTAGTGGAGACTACTACTGTTGAAGGGACTTGGGGAAAAAATATTTTGCTGACAATTCTTTATCTGTTTTGGTCAGGGTACTTGGATGTTACTTACGGTTTCTAATTTGGGTGCTTACTGTGACCCCAGACTGTTGTAACTTGTGCCTCTGTACAGTCAGATCTGGAGAGGGAATCACTTCCACCTTGCTTTACTATACCCATCATTCCTGTGGGGGAACTGTTTCAGGGGTCTGTACTTACAATGTGACAATGGAACTACTTATTCCATTTGCCAACTTCAAGGCAACATCAAGCCCTGGGGGGGAGGGGAGAGGGAAACAATACATGTTAAGCTGCCCCAGCACTGCTCAGCAGCACGTGTAATGGGTACCACTCACCCTTCCTTCTTTTTGAACCTGAGTAAAAATTGCCCATGTTCCTGTCCAAACCTGGGTAGACTGGACCCCCAGCAGTTGATTTAGAGAATGGCTTTCATCTTTTCCAGGAAAAAAGGGGTCATATGCCTAATAGGCACTGTGATGTTAATGTTGGGAGTTGCCTGATTCTTCCTTGCCTGGCACCCCTGATAACAAGATTGGCTTCCAGTCTCATCAAGGCAATGGTTGAGAGAAAAACAGCTGCTGGTGTCATGATGATGTGGGAATACAAGTCTGTACATCATCACTACAAGATGAAGAAGACAATGCTCTCTGACCCTGAGAGGGTCTGAGCATCATAGAGGGGAATGCGGCAGGGAGCCCTCCCCTCGAGCGAGAAAAGGATCTGGCTAAAAGCAAAAACATTAGAGGTGTTTCTCTTCTGGGAACAGCAGGGGAGGGGTGTGTGAGGAGTAGAGAGAAGGGCTTTCTGAGAAATACCACAATGCAACTAAGGTCAACTGCAACAATTTGGGTACATGCAGGTGTGACTTTGTATGATGGTTGTGTAAGTAGTGCTGTAGCTCAAAGATATCCAATCAGAAGTTGTGTACCTGAATAAGTATTGGGAAACTTACCGTTGTTTGTGCCAGAGTATATAAGACAGCCGCCTGCTTTGTTCAGGGCCCAGAATGTGGAGACAAACTCTCCTCTAGGCCTGCCAGCAAGAATAAAAGCTGCTTCCCTGTTAAGAACCTTGGTGTCCTGCTTCTCTGTATGGAGAATCCTACTTTTTTTCTAAAAGCAGAGTTTGGGGCGGCGGGGGGTTGGAGGATGAGGCAGAGAAAGAGGTCTTCCATCTACTGGTTTACTCCCCACGTGGATGCAACAGCCAGGACCGGGCCAGGCCAAATCCAGGAGCCAGAATTTTCTTCCTGCTCTCCCAGGTGGATGCAGGGCCCAGGCATTTGGGCCATTCTCTCCTGCTTTGTTAGGCACATTAGGAAGGTGTTGGATCAGAGGTGAAGCAGCCAGAACTCAAACTGGTGCCCCTATGGTATGCTGGCATTGCAGGCTTTATTTGTTCTTATTCTCTATGCTAGATTCTGATTGTGATGGGTTACAACCTTTGGCTCCTAATTGTGTTTGCAACACCAACCCCAAAAGAATATTTCTTGTTAACACCTGGCTCCTCTAGAGAAGAGAGATTTATCTTCCCCCACTATAGGAAGTTCCTATAGAAACTCACTTCTGGGGCTGGCACTGTGGCACAGTGGGTTAAAGCCCTGGCCTGAAGCACCGGAATCCCATATGGGCACCAGTTCTAGTCCTGGCTGTTCCTCTTCTGATCCAGCTCTCTGCTGTGGCCTTGGAAAGCAGTGGAAGATGGCCCAAGTCCTTGGGCTCCTACACCCACGTGGGAGGCCAGAAAGAAGCTCCTGGCTCCTGGCTTTGGATCGGCACAGCTCTGGCCATTGAGCCCATCTGGGGGCGAACCAGCAGATGGAAGACCTCTCTCTCTGTCTCTACCTCTCTCTGTAACTCTGTATTTCAAATAAATAAAATAAATTCTTAAAAAAAGGAAGATCTTAAAAAAGCTCTTTGGCCTTAGTTGAATTCAAAGTATCACTATTTTGATCTCCATCCATTGCTGTTCCACTCCCCTTTATAATCCAGAGTAAAATACAAAAAGATAATGAAGCAAAAGGATTTTCCCAAGTTAGCTTAACACTATGAAACACAGGGAAACAGCCAGGCTATTTTGCTTTCATTTTCCATGTTAGTCCAGGAAATAATGGGCACTGCTTGTTTCATTCCAGACCTGAAGGACGAATTAGCTAGGACTTCTTGCTTGAGTCCCGGTGGGATGTAAGTTGAAAGTTCACAAATTTGGACTTGGCCTAATTGCCAATGATTTTGCTCATCATTGATACAAAGTGAAAAAACTATAGAACAACTTTGGGAGCTTTTCTATGGAATGGATGACATATTTTCTTCAAACATTAACAGAGCAGAAGGAATGATACTCAGCTCTTCAACCAGTTATGCAACCCACTATCTACACACATAATGTTTGTCAATATGTGAAGATTAGGTAAAAAAAAACTTGAATCCACAATTTTATATGCATATAACAAAATAATGCCAAACTTTCATATAAATCACTCGTCACTCCACACCTTGGGTGGACCTTGGGGAACTTGTCTCCAGGTGGCGTCTCTCTGCCTTCTTTCTGTGGCTCCTCTAGGAATGGCACTCAGCTAGTTTGTTTCATCTCAGTTGCTGCTTCTTGGAGCAGGAGGGAATTGTTTCTTTCAGGGAGGAAAACATGAGGTTACATCAGCAAGATAGATTTATCCCCTGGAAAAGTCAGCAGTTGCCCTTATTACATGGATGTCGTATAGGATAGTGTGGAGTCCCATTTAGGGGTGAAGAGATTGCTGGGAGTTAAGACAGGTGGTGGAGGTTTAAGAAGAAAGCTTGACAGCTTCTAGACAGCTTCAGAACAAGGGGGAATCACCTCACTCCAGTCAGAATGGTTGTTATCAAATGACAAAGGGTAGAGGTCCTTCCTGGGAAGTAAGTGCACAGGGATTCCTGTTGTTAATTTAACAATTAGCACCCTTATGTATGAGTTGTATTATGAGAATTAACTGTAAAACTTGTTCTCAGTTTGTGTGTGTGTGTGTGTGTGTGCAAATTGTTCAACTCCTTACTTATATAGAGTTGGTCTTCTGTGTATAAAGTTAATTGAAAATGAATCTTAATGGAGAATGGAACTGGGAATGGGAGAGGGAGGAGGAGGAGGGGTGGAGGTGGGGGTGGAAGGGCAGGTATTGTTGTTGTACTTATGGAACTAAACTAAAGTTGTACTTATGAAATTTGCACTCCTTAAATAAAAGGTTTCTTTGGGGAAAAAATTAAAGCAGTCCCAACTATATTGTCAGAGCCATTGCTTTTACACAATGAGAAAATCTGTACACTACTCAATGTCCAGAATTATTATTGTTTTTGACCTTAAAGTGTAATTTTGAAATTTAACATAAAACCTTGGGAATAAAATGGGGAAAAAAGACAAAGGATAACAAATAATGGTCAGGATGTGGAGAAAAGGAAACCCTTGCACACAGTTGGTGGGAATATAAATTAGTATAGTTGAAATGGAGAACAGTGTGGAGGTTGCTCAAAAAAATTAAGATTACAATTATTATATTACAGAGCAACTCTAGTACTAGATATATATTCAAAAAATGAAATCAGTATGTTGAAGCGATATCAAAACTCATATTTTAAGGTTTATTTATTTGAAAACAGAGCATGAGAGAAAAAGAGAAAGATAGGTCCTCCACTTGCTGATTCACTCCACAAATGATGATAGCAGGGGTTGGCTCTGTGTCATAGTAGGTAAAGCCCCTGATTTTAATGCCAACATCCCATATGGGCACTAGTTCAAGTCCTGGCTGCTCCACCTCCAATCCAGCTCCTTGTTAATGCACCTGGGAGAGCAGCAGAAGATGGCCCAAGTGCTTGGACCTCTTGCACCTGTGTGGGAGATCTGGAAGGAGCTCCTGGCTCTTGGATTCATCCTGGCTCAGCTCTGGCTATTGTGGCCATTTGGCAAGTGAACCAGCAGATGGATGAGTCCCCCCACCTCAAAATCTTAAGGACAATGGTCACCACAACCTAGGCTGAAGCCAGGAACCCGGGACCATATCTAGGTTGCCCATGTGGGAGGCAGGGGCTTAAGAATTTGGCCCATCATCTGCTGCTATCCTCAGTACACCAACAAGGAGCTGACATGCTGATATGCGATTCTGATATCACAACCAGTGGCTTACACCACTGGGTTACGATGCCGGCCCCTACATTTCCAGGTTTATTACAATACAATTCATAGTAGCAAAGTTATGTAATCAACCTAACTGTGAACCATTGGATGAATGGTTAAAGACAATGTGGTGTTATACACACAAGAGAATACTATTCAGCCACACAAAAAAGAAATCCTGACACTTGCAAATATGGATGAATAAGGAGGACATTATGTTAGGTGAAAAAGCCAGTCATGTGTGGAATCTATAAAAGCTGATGTCACAGAAGTGACTGCATTAGTGGTTTCCAGAAGCTGGGATGAGAAGAGAGAAGGGAGGGACAACAGAGGTTGGTGAATGGAGACCATGTTACAGTTAGACAGGAAGAATAAATTCTAGTGTTTTGTTACACAGTAGGGTGACTATAGTTAATAATGTAAAGTACAGTTCAACAGACCTGGAAGAGGGGATTTTAAATGTTCTTACCACAGAGAAATAATAAATGTTTAAGGTGATAGATATGCTTATTACCTCGATATGGTTAGCACACTGTGATTCATAATGCATGCATATTAAACATCACATGGTACTCCATAAAAATGTACATGATTATATCAGTGCAAACATAAAATAAAAAACAACAAAAAGCAGTGAATGGATGCCTGACTTCATTCCTATTGCCTTTGTGTGCTGACATTGTAAATCCCACAAGACTACCTGCCTCTTCTGTTGGAAGCAGAAAATTCAGGCAGGATCATTCAAATCCCATGACACCTCTGAGCTGGATCTCCATGTAGAGACCCAAAAGCAGCACAGTCTGACTGATTACTACTGATTTAAATACCCCACCTGATTCTGAAGTCTGCCATTTGTTTAGCTCTTCTTGGTGCCCCCACATCAGGATGGGGGCTCTCTAGTCCTGAGGGCTTAGTTGCACACCTGCCTCCATAGAGAAAGATCTCAGATTTCAATGACAGACTTAGACAACAAACATGGAAGCATTGTATGGGTATCTTGTATAACATCATTATAGATAGACATTAATGGGCAAGGTTTTCCATCAGAGGAATTGATGTCCTCTCCTGGGTTCTCCAGGAAGAAATTTAAAGTTCGATCATGCCTGATATTATGGGAGCAGCTCCCCTCGACAAAGGCATGTTCTCCTCTCTTTACTTGATGTGGTATCCATAATCAGAGGTGGGGGTTACAGGGAGAGGAGTTCAATTCATGCCATAGTCTGGTGATCAATACATGTGAGAGATCCCTTTGCTCAGGCCCATGACCTTCTTAGCTGCCCTGAGCTCCCATCCTCAGCAGCAGTGATCTGCAGCAGCTTTGGTCTGTTCCTCACTCTGCTTCATTCTCATGTGGCTCAATGGATGCATATCTAGGGCTACACCTTCCATTTTGTTCTCCTCTTTTGCCTGCACCTGGATATTTATGGAATAACTTTTGACCTCATACTAATAAAACCAATAGTAACCCCTAACACATACTAATGAAAGGCAGGAAGATTTTCTGGCCTCCTAACTTTGGTTATTGTGATGAGAGGGTGTTTAGAAAAACATAGATTATAACAGAACACATAATCCATAACTCCGTGTGTATGTTTGTATGTGTGTGTGTCTATACACACAACTTGATGGAAATGTTATACTGAAAATGTACAATTTTTTAAAAGGGAAGTAATATGGAATTGCACATAAAATGTTAACATCATATAAAATCAATTACAGTTCACAGACTTTAGGTGTAACATCAAGCTAATATTTGAATAGTTACAAATGAATCTGATATTTGTGGATGCCCTGGAATTATACACCCCAAAGCTGAAAATAATTGATTTTGGCACTTTGATTTTCAACTCTTCATTATTTGAAAATTAATATCCTAATCATCAAAATTGTCTTGTCTGGAGTGAGTTTTTGGTCTGGTATTTACAATGTCAGGATGCACACATCTCATATCAAGAGTGCCTGGATTGGAGGCTCACGTCTGTTCCTGATTCTAGCTTCCTGCTCTTGCCCATGTTAGGAGATAGTAAATGATGACTCAAATAATTCATTTCTTGCTATCTGCATGGGAGACCCGTATTGAGTTCCTGGTTCCAACCTTCTGCTTGGTCCAGCCCTGGCTATTGCAGACATTTGAGGAGTAAGCCAGCAAAAGGGAGGATTCTCTCTCTCTCTCTCTCTCTCTCTCTCTCTCTCTCTCTCTCTCTCTCCACCCCCCTCCTTCTCCACTTAAGTGAACAGGAAAAACTGCTGAGTCAAAGCAGCATGATTAAATAAGATGAACACAAGAGAAAGACAGTAGGAAGGTGGAGTTGCATAAAGAGACCAGCTCCCCCAGAAGCAGTATGCCAGGGGTTTTCCAGTGTTAGAGGAGCACTCATTTGGGCAGTGAATCAACGGATGGAAGACCCCTCTCTCTCTCTCTCTATTTCTTTCTCTCTCTCTCTCCCTCTCTCTGTCTGCTTCTTCCCATCTATAACTCTTCTTTTTAAATAAATAAACAAATCTTAAAAAAATAAAACAAGGAATGATTGAAAAAGCTCTACCCTAAATCTCAGGCACTGGTCTTATTGCTTTTCTCCCCACCCCATCCTTCTTTCTCCACCAACCAGCAACACAGCTCCAAAAGCAAAGTTGAGCTTTTGCTTCACTTTGCTTTGCTTTTCTTTTTTCTTACTTTCAACTTTTTTGTCCACTGAGAACAAATAAATTCAAAATTATCAAAAAAGGGCATATTATTAAAATGAATTAACAAACTTTCTACAGACACTAAAAAAAGAGCATCACTCTACTCTTACGTGGGTGAAATCTAGGTAAACTGCAAAATCATAACACTTTGTGAGCCTAGGAAGTCCTCTGTGTTCATGTCCTTTGTGGAAAGCCCAGGCAAGTGGGAGTTCTCTATAATGGCCCTTTTTTCCCTTGTATGCCTTTCCAATACCAGAAGAAACTTCCTCTGATTTGCCCATGTGTTTTATAGCTATGACCCAATTATTTGCTTTAGTTGTCTATAGCTTATTGTGAATGTTATTTTATTTTCTTACAACAGTAACTACTTTAAGCCAGAAAGCATTACTATGACAACATATAGGAAGCCATCCACGTTATGCTATGTCATGGTTCTTGTCCATGAAGTAGATTTCTTTCTTTCTCACTGTAAACTATCCAGTATTATATACCCAACACTGTCTCTTTCCCCTTGGTTTTGAGAAAGGAAGGACATAAATCATGTCCCTATCCTGCAGAGCTGACAGTCTAGTGGAGAAATAGACCTATAACAGGTACATACCATTTGCATAAATGCTGCATTGATATGAATGGCAACCTGGAAGCCACCATTTTTGCTTCAAGGCTTTCTCTATATGTGAAGGTCCACATGCTGGCACCACTGTAATAGTGAAGTGGGTTAAGCTTCAGCTTGCAACACTGGCATCCCATATTGGAGAGGTGGTTCAAGTCCAGACTATAACTCTTCTAATCCAGCTTTCTGCTAATGTGCTTGGAAAAGTAACAGAAGAAGACAGCCAAAGTGCTGCGGACCCCACCACCCATGTGGGAGACCCCGTTAGAGTTCCTGGCTTTGGCCTGCCAAGGCCTTGGGGAGTGGATCTTTCAATATCTCTCTCTCCTTCTCTCTCTCTCTTTTTCCTCTCTGATACTCTGTCTTTCAAGTAAATAAATAAATATTTAAAAAACAGAGGAGAAGGACCACATTTCAAACACTCCTTTATTTTTATCTGTGTTAGAATCATTTTAAGTATGGTGCATTTCACTTGGATTTATTAACTTCTCCTGGCATTCCTTTCACATTCAATTTTCCTATTTCTATTAACAGTGGTACTGAGACAGGATGGAAACAGAGCCACTCAATCAAACACTTCCTGATCTGACATGCATCTGTCTGAAACCTGACACAATATTCATCTCCAGTTTCAAACCAATCAGGGACTAGGATCATCTGGACCCTAAGCACAAAAGACCCTCTTATGTCCTGTTATGGACTTAACAAACATCCACACATGCTCAGAACAACCTAATGTGACCTGGGTGGAGTTTGGGGGCAACACAGCCATTTTGAGTGTGTCGTGTAGAAAAAAGGCAACTGTGCCTATGCAGAACACCAAGCTGGGTGCAAACTGAAGTGAGATGAGCCAACACTCCAGACTGTGTGCAGATGGAAGTGCTGTGTACCAGGGGAGGTGCCACCCTTTCCAACCCCCATAAAATCCCCAGTTCAGCCCCTGTCAGGGATCCAGTCTGCAGAATCTTTCCATCATGCTGTCTTCCTTGTGCTATAAGATAAGCCCTTAATAAGCCTTTTCTGGGTTGCACATTGGTCTCTTGTCAATTTCCATTTGCAAGTGTACCAGTGAAGCTGGGATCCATAACAGTACCTTTGAAAACATAATTTGTTTTTAAATTTTCCATATTCTTTTTTATCTTAATCAAGGGCAGCACATTCCTTTTCATCAGCAACATTGTTACTTTTTTTTCTTTTTTTCTTTCTTTCTTTCTTTTTTTTAACATGCAGAGTTAGAGAGTGAGAGAGAGAGACAGAGAGCAAGGTCTTCTTTTTCTTTTGGTTCACCCCCCAAATGGCTGGCATGCTGCGCCAACCCAAAGCCAGGAGCCAGGTGCTTCCTCCTGGTCTCCCATCCGGGTGCAGGGCCCAAGCACTTGGGCCATCCTCCACTGCACTCCCCGGCCACAGCAGAGAGCTGGACTGGAAGAGGAGCAACCGGGACAGAATCCGGTGCCCCGACCAGGACTAGAACCCGGGGTGCAGGTGCCACAGGCGGAGGATTAGCCTAGTGAGCCACGGCGCTGGCCTGTTATGTTTTTCTTTTTCTTTTTTTTTTTTTTTTTTCACAGCCACTTCTGTGGTGCAATATCTACTCACTTTAGCTGTACCTCTATCTTCTTTCCTTCCATTTGGGCTATGCATATTTAACCACCTACATTATCATTCCAAATTGTAGGCTTTGCCACCTATCCTTCACCCTTGCAGTATCAATACTGAATCCTGTAATCAGTCACACCTCGGCTGGTCTGAAAGGCTAACAGGAACCAGGGACTATCAATAGACAAACAATGAACTACTTTGACGAGATGGAGAGATGGGTGTCTAATATGGGAGGTAAAGTGTCCATGCAGACAGCATGCACTAGAATTCCCAGAGGCCAATGGTACTGAGGTGAAGCACGGCAGTGATGGGAACGGGAGTAGCTAATAGTACTGGGCACAGAATGAGGTCAGGCGAGTTTGAAGAGAACATCCCCAAGAAGGCAGCTAGCTTGATTTTGCGGGGACTAGAAAGCCAGAAATGTGTTTTTAGCAAGTTAATTATGTGATTGGACCAGGTAACCCGCTCCAAGAACTTTGTCTGGGTGCTGCAGGTAAAATTATTACTTTATTTCTATTAGTTTGAGATTTGCTCAAGGGTCAGGACTGAGTTTTAGTCCATTCTGAATTTCTAGTGAGCGCCAAAGTGCTCAGACTATGACAGGCAGACACACCCTGTCGATTGATAATGGATGAAAACACAAAGTCTTTGCCAGCCATTTGCCATTTAATGACATTTTAATGTCATCCTGGAACATCTCAATGATGTGAATTTCCTTTCTCCAGCTAGGCAGACTGCTCCATTTTGAAAGGATTGTTATTAAACGATTATGTATAATTAAACTAAAAAAAAAAAAAAAAAACACCATCATCATTGAGTGCCTGTTCTGCACCAGAGACTATTGTTGGAAATATGGAGTTGGGGCAGGGGCGGTATAGTTGGAAGTGCCCCCTTCTGTCACTGCAGGCTGCTCAGGACATCACTCTTAAAGTACTCATCAACTGGAGTCAGTGATAGATTTTATCATTGTTTTTAAAAATTAATTAGTTGCCCGAACATACATACACAAAAAAGACAGATTTTCTATACACAAGCTTCCCAGAGTTTTTCTGGGTTTGATCCAAATTATCTTCATCTGACATGTTTGTTCTTCTACAGGCCAGGAGGGCACATCCTTTAAATTAGTTTGTCAGTGGATGTGCTAATTTTGATGTATGTTGAAATAATATGATGGATCCTGAAAAGTGATGTTCTGACTTGTTTACATAATTAAATCTGTGGCATCTGTTTCTTTTGCAAATATTGTGCTAACCTCAAACCCAAGCAGGAAAGGAGAAATAAAGCAACTTCTGTTCAGAACTATTTTCCTTAAAAGCGTCAATTAATAATTCATTTATTATATCAGAGTGAAGCTTGCTCTGATGAAATTTTAATGAATAACTATATTTCTTGTTGATATGCAAAACCTGTCTCCAGCAATTACAAAATGTCACAGCCCTATTGTAAGTTACAATGAAAAGCCACATGAGAATGAAGTTCCTTTAGTAATATATATTTAACTTCACCATCATTGGGAAACTTTTATTAAGCAGTTATTTCTGTATGACAGTGTATGAGAACAACACGTTAGCCTGATGTGAGTTCTCAAGTGTTGTAACCTAAAATAGTCTCCAGGATTTATTGCTACTGAGTAAACACTTTCTGAGCACCATGCAAATGCAATGCAAGGACTGCAATAGGTATGAAGGTCAGTCCTAGGGTTACCCTTAGCTTGTTGGAGGAATATGAAGAATGTATAGTAGGCAATCAACATGTTGTCCTCCTTGCCTCCTAGCCTGACAAACCTGGTCAATCCTCGTCCTTCCCAGGGAAGGAAAGGCTGGGAGGAGTCACCCCTGCGGAGGCTGTGACTCAATATGCATGCCCAGTGCAGGTCCTGCCACAAGGCTCCTCCTCCTCTTAGCTCTGGATTTCCACAAGGAAGCAATAATCACTGAATTGAGTGAGTCAGACAGCAAGGCCACTCAGCTTGTTTCTCCAAATTAGGCGCACACAGCAAGGAGTTTCCAAATACACTGGATCAGCAGGATTTGCTCAACTGACCTCACAAAACTCAACTATTGACCCTCCTCCAAAAGGAAGCACACTTCAGTTGGAACTCCTTCATTGCACTTGCTGTTTGCTGTATTTGCATGGGACTTTAGACTCTACACTTTGATTTTGGTGTGTTCCTCTCTGAAGAAAAATGCACAAATAAATTGCATGGGATTAAAGATGATGAACTCCAATCATTTGTTAAAGATTTATTTATTTGAAAGATAGAGTTACAGAGAGGCAGAAGCAGAGAGTGAGAGAGAGAGAGAGAGAGAGAGGTCTTCCATGCACTGGTTTACTCCCCCACATGGCTGCAATGGCACCGATCTGAAGCCAAGAGCCAGGGGCCTCCTCTGGATTCGCCATGTGGGTGTAAGGCCCAAGGACCCAGGTCATCCTTGACTGCTCTCCCAGGCCACAACAGAGAGCTGGATTGGAAGTGGAGCAGCTGGGACTCTAACCGGTCCCCATAAGGGATTCTGGCACTGCAGATGGAGGCCCACCCTCTAAGCCACAGTGTCAGCACCTGAACTCCTATCTTTTAAGAAGTAAAGCTTAAAACTTCCGTGTTTCTAAAGATAGTATCTGAGAAGAGGTACAAGTAGGGTTCCGATAGAGTAGGAACAGTGTGAGGTAAGCCACTGGTTCTTGGTCTTCTTGACTGGGGCATACCAAAAGCTTTTGGCACAATGCTTAAGATTTCACTTGGAATGCCTTCATCCCCTAATGAAGTATGCAGAGCTTCCACCTGCTGGTTCATTTCCTAGCTGCCCGAAATGGTTCCTGGTTGGAGACAAACTAGAAGTTGGCAACACATCCTGGTCCCAGGTGAGTGGCAAGTATCTGACTACTAAAGCCATTGCCCTTGTTTTCCAGGGTTTGCATTAGCAGGGAGCTATAGTCATGAGCAGAGATAGGACTTTCAAGAACCAGGAATTCCAATAGCCGACATGGACATCTTAAGTCCTAGCCTGAATACAAGACCTTGGACTTCAAAAAAATTTTTTTTTCACTAAATCGAAAGAAAAAAAATTCTTTTAATTTCATATTTGCAGACTTTTGAAGCAGCCTTATACATCCAGGAGCTATGGAGAATTCAATGCAATGTGCTTTCACTGGCAGTGTTGTGTGCTCTCTGTAACCCACTCCTCTCATAAAGCACACAAACTGGCATAGGAGACCAGCTTATTGTGTCCAGGAGTTGTATGCGTGTGTCATCATGGCCTCCAATGCCTAGTTACTGAGGTGTAGCTTGCAGAAAGCCCGTGTATCAAGTGTGGACAAGGCAAAGTTTGCTAGGATGTCCGGTCTGTAGTGGGAACAAGCTGGATGACACTGCAGCTTTGAGAATCCTTAACGTGTTGGTGAAGATTGTGAAGACTCCACGTACAGATTCTTTCAGATTCTTCTCATTGATCCCTGACTAAAGAAACCTGATGCCCAATGGATTGGTGAACAAGTCCAGAAGTACAGGGACATGAACAGGCTGACATTTGCACACCAAGTGTGTGTAAAAGGGACACAAGTTCCATCATATTACTAGCGATCTTTTTTTTTAAGATTTACTAATTTATTTTGAAAGAGATACAGAAAGGGAGAGAGGAAATGGGGAGGAAGAAGAGGAAGTGGATGAGGAGGAGAGAGAGACAGAGAATCTTCCATTCTGGTCATTCCCCAGATAGCCACAACAGCCCTGGCTGGGTCAGGCCAGAGCTAAGAGCTTTTTCTAGGTCTCCCACATGAGTGGCAGGGGTCCAAGCACTTGGACCATCTTCTGGTGCTTTTCCAGGCCATAGGCAGGGAATTGGATCAAAAGTGGAGCAGTTGCAGTGTGAACCAGTGCCAATAAGTGACTCTGGCTTAACCCGCCATGCTATCACATCAGCCCCTTATTAGTCACTTTTGCTGTACAGCTTGGAGGAGGCCCTGTACTCTCCAGCTCCACAATTATTGCTCATATGAGTATCAACAGTGTTTATCAAACCCATACCTTATAAACTATTTAGGAAAGTCATGCCTGAATAAAGGCATTACATGTCTATTAAAACTAGTCTTCAGACATTTCTGTGACTGCTTAGTCAAATTATGCAATGTAAAGTGAGTTAAGATTTGAAGACAATAAGTGATGGCATACCTTTTTAGTAGATCAACTTTTGTGACTTTGTTTATCTTATAAAGGAGCTATTTGTCAGTGTTGCAAACACATTGAGTGATGTAAAAAGTGTGAAATACAAAAATTTAAAAGATCAGTGGTGAAACTAGCCCTGCAGATTTGTCTGAGGCATGTGATGAAACCTACAGCTTTTTTTGAGTTGATATAACTGTACAAGCATTTTTCGGAGTTTGGCAAACACAAATTCTTAAGATTGGGTTTTGCTTAGAAACTGTGGGATAAGAGACAGATACTCTAACCTTATGTCATGATTATATCTTAGAGAGCAGGGGCTCAATGTCGCTTCTAGAAAAGAAAAGTGTTTTCAAAATACTACGATTTTTTTTTTTCAGAATTGCCAGAGAGTCAGCCTACAAATGAAACAAATCTGGGTTAACCTAAAGAAACTTGCCTCAGTCTCCACAGCTCCACTTAGGCTCACATAAAAATAAAAGCTCCTTGTTAAATTTCATGGTTTCCAGGAATTTAGTCTTGAATTGATGCATTGTTAGGACTGGCCTTTAAGTTCCTGTATTCGAACCAAATGCAAATTGAATATTAAATAAATAAAAATTATTTATGTTAAAGTTTTAAAACCAAGGGTGGGATTCTGGTACCTAGTGGCCATTAGATAAATATTTTACAAGAGAGCAAGGTTGGCAAATTAAAGTCAACTTTGACCATTTTTTAAAAAAAATGCTTGGGTCGTCTTCCAACACTTTTCCAGACATATTAGCAGGGAGCTGGTTTAGGAAACGGGGCATCCGTGGCTCAAACCAGAACCCATATGGCAGGCCAGCATTGCAAGTGGTGATTTAGCCTGTTACTCCACTACACTGGCCCAGATATTTTTAAATACTTACTTTAACACAAATTCTTGACTATTACAATGCATCTCACTACTTAGGGGGAAAGTACAGTTTTCTATTTTAAAGTACATCATTGCTCAGTCCAATGAATCTTACAAAACATTTTGAATCAAGCCACTTCATCCACTCCCATAATGCTACTGAGAAATGTCATTGCAGGGGTCAATGAAAGTTCATAGTTTCAAAAAAAAAAAAAAAAAAAAAAAGAAAGAAAAGAGGGAGGCCAGAAGAAGCATATGAATACATAGGTATGTGTACGTGAATGTGCACACACACACATGGTCACAAATACATAGTGTTATATATGTGTAGATATTTCAAAAAGCTTATGAAAAACTGAAATGGAAAGATAAATTTATTTTGGTTCAAAAAGTTGGAAATTCATGCATATCCAGGGTCTTCAAAGAGTTCATGAAAATCATATAACATGAAAAAAATATGAATGTGTTTCAAAATTATATACTGCTCTCATATATAAGGGAAAGGGTAACTGTAAAAAGGCTATGATCTAGGGGCTGGTGCAATGGGGTAGTGGGTAAAGCTGCTGCCTGCAGTGCTGGCATCCCATACGGGCCCTGGTTCAAATCCCAGCTGCTCCACTTCCAATCTAGCTCTCTGCTGTGGTCCAGGAGGGCAGTGGAAGATGGCCCAGGTCCTTGGGTCCCTGCACCCATATGGAAGACCTGAAGAAGCTCCTAGCTCCTGGCTTCAGATTGGCTCAGCTCCAGTCATTGTGGCCATTTGGGGAGTGAACCAGTGGATGGATGACTTTCTCTCTCTCTCTCTCTTTCTCTTCCTCTTTGCAATTCTGACTTTCAAATACAATAAAATAAATGTTAAAAAAAAGAGGCTATGACCTAGAGACCATCCTGAACAAGCCTGAAATGAGCAGCTGAGTAGGAAGAGTCAGAGCAGCAGGCAGGGAAGGCGCCCCTGAAGAACTCAGGAGATAAGGGAGAGGGCACACAGCACAGAACATGGAGGGGCTGGGACTCAGCTGTCGTGCATTGTGTTGGAGGACTGAGAGAAGCCATGCAGAACACAACACTGAGAACAGATTTAGTCTGGTGAGCAACAGAAGCCATATGCAGATAACTAGACTTATAGCCCTAAAGGACAGCACCACCCAGCCAGAGTCAATATGGTATCCCCAAGGAAGAAACCAAGGGCACACATCCATGGGGCTTTAGGGCCTGGACTGAGTAGTTTCAGCACAGGCCTTGCAAGTTGATTAGTTGTGGGTGGGCAGAGTTCTGTAAGCTTTGGTTTGTGGGCATGAGGAGAGGCCCACCACTGATATGAAGGGGCTCCTTGTCATGAATGAATTCAGCCCTCTAAAGCCAAGTTTCATTCCCTAGGTGTTTTGGTTGGTGGGAACAGCTGAAGAACATTTGACTTCCCCTTGTATTTATTGTCTTAGTAGGAAAATGTAGTCTTCATTCCAGAACTGGTAAGCACGGGGACAGGAAAGCAGCTCCCCATTCTGGCACTCACTGGGCTTTGAATACATGTTTGTCAAGGTGTTAAGGTTACACAGAAGCAGGAACTAAGTCAATGAAACTTCCACACGTTGATGGGAAGATGAGACAGATGACTCGAGCATGGAGTCTCTGCTGCTGTTTTTACTTCTCATTTTCATCTATTAATTCTAGGGATGTTTCATTTTCTATCTCAAATGAGGTAAAGATGGCTTCCAATGTGTTGGTTACAGGCATCGTTCCGCTTCTCGTCAGAGCCCCGTCTGCCCTCCCTGTGATGGAGAAAAGCCACACGAAGCAAACTGCCAAGGCCACCGCCTCATCAATATCAGCCTCAGGGCTCCCCCAAGCCCTCACCTTTACACATTTATCTCTCCCTGTTCCGTGTCAATTTCAACAGTGGGGAATGCCCTGGGGCTGAAATAGACACCAGATCCAAATGAATCAACGTCCTGTAAGCCAAGCGCTCTGCCTTCAAGCAAGGCAGAGCAATTATTACACAACACGGGTGCCCTGCCGGTTCTCAAGGACAAGCAGGATAAGTGCATCCATCACAGCCCTGCCATTTAAGATGCTCTTTAGACTGCAGTCGCTGCTCCAGACAGCCATCGTTCACTTGTGCACAGTCATTCCTCCGTATTCTTTCAACACTGGCAATTTGCTTGCACAGGGGAAGTGAAGACGACAAGGCACTAGGCTGACGGGTTTAGAACGTAAACGGAGGTCAGCATCAAGCAGCTCTTCTGCTGAGAAGTAAAGGTCTTGTGTGAAGACATCTCATGGGTGCTTTTAGTTAACTGAAAATTCTCCCCAGCATCCTGGCAGGGATGTGTGTGTGTGTGCTGTCTTATCAGACATTTTTAAAAAGATTTATTTTATTTATTTGAAGGAAATAATGACAAAGAGAGAAAAGAAGAGATGAGAGAGGAGAGAGAGAGATTGAGATTTTCCATCTGGTGTTTCATTCCACAAATGGCTGCAACATTTAGGATTGGTCCAGGCTGCAGCCAGGAACCTGGAGCTCCATCTGGGTCTCCCACATGGGTGGCTGGGGTCAAAGTTTCTGGGTCATTATCTTGTGCTCTTTTTGCAGGTGCATTAGCAGGCAGCTAGACTGATAATGGAGCAGCTGGGACTTGAACTGGTGCTCTGATATGGACTGTCAGCATCTCAGTCTACAGCTTAATCCCCTGAGCCACAAAACTGGCCCCAATGCCTCATGCCTTTAATAAGCCTCTGTGAAGGAATATGGAGGGAGAGGTGTAGGTATATCCTCAAGGAGATCCCATTCTCTAGGTAGAGACAGAGATGTGATGAAGTAAAAAATAGTTAAAATATCTTAAAATGTCCAGTAGCCACATCAGCAGTCAAGATCAGCAAACAGAGGCTCATTTGCAGGAAGCTGACAAGAGAGCCCATAAATGTTTCTTGTATGCCAGATACATTGAACTGAGTTTGGAAGAACAAGGAATCAAGGCAGACCAGAGTAGATCACTCTAGACCCAGTCATGTACTTATAAAGTGCATATTGCATTTATGAATTGGAAGGGTTCCTTGTGTGTTATGCACAGGGGCAAATAAGATGAACATGGGGAGGGAGTTAGAGAAAGGTATGGATGAGCCTTCCGCAGAGCCAGGACAAAGGATTGGGCCCATGCTCATCCCAGGGGAGCCAGGGAGACTTGCTTTGTACCTGTGACCTGACATCATTTGACCCCTCACCTCAGAGAAGGCTCCAGACATACTTTGTTCTGAGTGCTGAGGAGAATGTCATAGAATGATTGGAAACCTGTGTTGTGGACTTAATTTCTTCTCAAACAGAATATTTGGAGTCCAGGGGCCAGTGCTGTGGCACAGAAGTTCAGACTTTGATGCTGTTATACCATTATCAGAGTGCCTGGTTTAAGCCCCAGCAGACTCCCTGCTAATGTGCCTGGGAAGACAACAGAAGGTGGCCCGAGTGCCTGAGCTCATGTCACCCATTTGGCAACCAGGATAGAGTTCCTGGCTTCTGGCTTAGACATGGACCAGCTCTGGTTGTTGTGGCCATTTGGAGAGTGAATCATTGGATGGAAGACTTCTCTGCATCTCTTTTTGTCACTCAGCCTTTCAAGTAAATGAATAAATCTTTTTAAAAGTATTTGGAGTCCAGAGATACCCTCTTATGTGAACTCAAAAACCACTCAGTTGGTACTTGTTTTTTGTTGTCTATGTACGGTCTTGAGTTGGGGTCTTTCTACCTGCCTCTCTCTGTTATGAGAATGTAAGCTACCTTAATGTGTTGATCCCTGAAGTTTGATTTTGGTTTTATTTGTGCAACTCTCTGTGAATTTTTTTCTGATATTGGGACACAGTTGGAATCTTTCACATAGGAAGTGCTCCAGATGGGAAATTCTGACTACTTGACTGACTACTGAGCTTGTGACTTTACCTCTGGCAAGTGGAATTAAGGGACCTTTGTCATGGATGCTGTATCCTCCTGCAGCAGGGCCATGGAGAGTTCTCAGGGTGTAGACAGGAGGGCAAGCAAGGTCTGAAGAATAGTGTCCTGGTGCGTGTGGATTGAGCTTTAAACAGACAGTCCTTGTGAAACATTGCTTTGGAAGATCTGCTCAAAGAGAATTACAGTGCCACACAGGACTGAAGAGTGGAAATGAGCTATGAATGTTGGAAAACGCAGATAGAAATCAGAGCCTGGAGGGTCAAAAATGTTATATAATATTTTAATGATCCTAATTCAATTTGCATTGAAAAGGAATTCTGGCATCCAAAAACCAGAGGGACTAAGAAATGAGAACTTCAAAAATCTGGACAGAAGTTAGGTCTACCCACTCATCACACTGAAACAGAATGGTGCAGACACTGCTACTTGATACATACAGGAGTACATGCAGGGCTTTTCCAGATCAAGAAGAGAAACGGACACATTGTGCACCAAATAGTTCAAGACCCAACTCATTGGCACAGGCAATGACACTCACTTACCTGAGTCAGTGCCAAACATCACCCTTCTTGTCAAATATATTTTATTTAGTAATGGTAGTTTCAGAAGCTTGATCATTTGTAGGGTAGTAATGAATAGGATTTGACTGAGATTCTTAAGATAATGGCAAATGAAACTGTTTTGCCTTTGCTAGGTGGGCACTGGTGTTAAGTGTGTGTTAATGAATAGTCATCAGAGATTCCTGACAGTAAGCATCACAACCAAGTCAGTGTCATAAATATGTCAGCCGAGTCATTTCCCATGATGGACACTAAAATATTTGGAGTCAGGACTGACTTAATCATAAAGGTAGTGCCAGGGAATTTTAACAATTAATTAAGTTGTGCTGGCAGAACAACATGAAGAAACTCTGCTATAGTCAAAGGTCGCCCTCGTGGCTACCATACAGATCTCATGGCTTCAAAATAAGAGCACACCAGATTATCTGTGTGGTCATGCTCTGAGTATGTGAACTCTCTGTGGGATTTGATCTCGTTTTCTGAAAGTGAAACTCTGTCAAAGTATATGAGTCAGCTGAAGAAACACACACACACACACACATGCACACATGCACACATTTCCAAGACACTGGATCCTCCTTATTATGTCTCATACAAAAGTGAAATATTGAGGCATACATTTAGGCTAATTGTTAAGATGTTGGTTAAGAGGTTCTGATTCTATATTGGAAGGCTGAGTTCAAGTCCCAGCTCCAGCTCTCAATTTGAGCCTCCTGCTAAGGCAACTCTGCGAGGCAGAAGTGATGTCTCAAGTAATTGCATCCTTGCCACCCATTGAGAGATCTGAGTTGAGTTCCCAGCTCCTAGATTTGTCCAAGCCCTGTCCAAGATATTACAAGGATTTGGAGAGTGAACTAGCAGATGGGAGTTTCTCTCTCTCTCTCTCTCTCTCTCTCTCTCTCTCTCACTCTATCTCTCTCTCCCTCTCTCTCTCTCTCTGTGTGTTTCTCTATAACTCTCTGACTCTTGACTACATTTCTAAAGAAGTGCAATATTAAAATTATAACTCATGCTTAGAAAATGCAGAAAAAATGCAAACTGATTATTCACCATTAGAAATAATTATTCCTATCATCTAAAAAAATTATTTTCAAGTTACTTATGTTTTTCTGTTGTGTTTGCAGACATGGCATCTATTAAGTACGGTTGTCTTAAGATAGGTTAATGCCATTCTTTTGCTGAATAATATATTATTAGTGGGTTTCCTTTGTACTTATGAAGACAAATGTAGTAGTGTTTGACAAGTCCCATAATAAGGTACACAGGGCGCGATAGAAGTGAATGAGACTCCTGAAACTTGTCTGGTTGAGAATGGTTAATGAAAGAGAAAGTGAAATCTGGTCAGAACCCTTATGAATCGGTTATTAATTATTTAGGTGAAAGGTAGGAGAGAGAACATGGTGTCAGAACTGTCAGTCACGTTGATATGGGAAAAGTCATGGAGATAGATTAAAATCGAGAGCAGGAGGCCACACCTACCCCACTCCCAAGTAATCCTATCACCAATCAGGTGACCTCTGCCAAGGTGCACCTCCCCTTACCTGGGACCTAGGAGCAGTATTGTGTAACCATTCCCCTCATGAGATGCCTGGTGAAAGGGATGTGGCCCTCTCTCTCTCCATCTTGAAGACCTAGGGCAAGTAGAGCAGGCTATGAAATTTCCCTTTTTACCTTTCCTGGGCCACTCTCCCCAGATGAAGCCTTCATGTGCCTGTGCATTCTTCTCACTTTGTAAATAAACTTTATCATGCCGTATCATGTATTTTCTCTGAGTAAAGCACAAGAGTCTGGAATATTAATTTAGGCCCTCCTACGCCATAACAACGTTACTCATGAGAATCACATGCTCACATCATGTGAAAGAAAGAGTAAGGGGTTAGACATGGGGGCAGTTTAGTGTTAGGAGTGAGTAACTACATATGAAGAATGGTGAGCCATGGCGCCAGCCCCAGAATTTTTTATTTATTTATTTTATTTATTTATTTATTTTTTTTTTGACAGGCAGAGTGGACAGTGAGAGAGAGACAGAGAGAAAGCTCTTCCTTTTGCCTTTGGTTCACCACTGCAGCCGGCGCACAGTGCTGATCCGATGGCAGGAGCCAGGTACTTATCCTGGTCTCCCATGGGGTGCAGGGCCCAAGCACTTGGGCCATCCTCCACTGCACTCCCTGGCCACAGCAGAGAGCTGGCCTGGAAGAGGGGCAACCGGGACAGAATCCGGCGCCCCAACCGGGACTAGAACCTGGTGTGCCGGCACCACAAGGCAGAGGATTAGCCTAGTGAGCTGCAGCGCTGGCCTGTTTTTTTTTTTTTTTTTTTTTTTTTTTTTTTTTTTTTTTTTTTTTTAGTAATCTGGAAATTAACCAGCAGCTTGCAGAAATCCAGAGCGTATTTATTCCAGTAAAATAGTTGACTTAAGAGTAACAATGAACTTTGTGACATTTCAACTTGTGCCATTTCAATCCCCTATCTCCAGCTCCTTGGTAACCTTGAAAATCAGCAGGTAGGGGCCAATGCTGTGGCATAGTGGATAAAGCTGCTGATACCAGCATTCTGTAAGGATGCCAGTTGGAGTCCCAGCTGCTCCACTTTGAATACAGCTCTCTGCTAATGTTCCTCGGAAAGCAGCAAAAGATGGCCCAAGGACTTGAGCCCATTTACCCATGTGGGAGACCTGGAAAAAGCTCCTACACCTGGTTTTGGGTTGGTCCAGATTTGACCATTGCAGCCATTTGGGGAGTCAACCAGTGGATGGAAACTCTGTCTCTCTCTCTCTCTCTCTCTCTCTCTCCTCTCTCTGCCCTCCAAACAAATTTCTTTAAAAAAAAGAGAGTCTTTGTCATTACTTGTTGTTCTCCCAGAATGGACAGTCTTTTCCCTGGACTGCTTGTCAATTCAAGGAAGTGGTAATTATTTAACATTGCAGCTGCCTTAGGCAAAGGATAACACTTTGAACAAATTAAGTAAGGTACCAAAAAATGCTTATAAGGAGAAGCTTCAGAATCAGATATCCATTGGAGGCTTTGGCAATCGCTGACATGCTCCAGGGAATGTAGACATACAGGTGCATGCTTAGGGCTCAGTACATGCACAGGCTGTGCACGTGCTCAGAAAACACCGGAAGACTTCAAGCTCCCACTGCTGCTGACCTTGAGTCTCTGAACAAACAGGAAGTGATGGATAAGGTAGAATTTCCAACTACCTGGCCAAACGGGGAAAAGTTGTCAACACATGCACAAACTATCAACAAAGATTGGAAAACTTACTGTTTCCAAGCATTTAAGGAGGGATAGCACCCAATCATCTGCTGACTCCTAACATAACCACATGGATGTTTCATAACACAAATGTGACAAAGAATGTGAACTTCACAGAACTAGTTAAGAAAATATCATGTTTTCGCAGATTCGTAATAGCTAATATATGGAGTACAAAGCTTAATGTTTGTGAGTGTTCTGACATCCTGGGATGTGATCATTGTTTATACTCCCTGTCTAGATTCCTACTGGACAGTGGTCTTTCTACTTGTTGCTCTATTTAGTGGAGCATTGAGCCTATGAATATTAAGAAAAGTAAAAGTTTGACATTGCAAAAATTAAAAAAGAAAAGGAAGAAAGGAGAAGGGAAGGATGGAAGGAGGGAGTTAAGAATCATTATATTCTTAGGGCCTGCGCTGTGGCATAGTGGATAAAGCTGCCACCTGCAGAGCCGCCTTCCCATATGGGCACCGGTTCAAGTCCCAGCTGCTCCACTACCAATCCAGCTCTGCTATGGCCTGGGAAAGCAGTAGAAGATAGCCCAAGTGCTTGGGCCTTGCACCCTTGTGGAAAGCCCTGAAGAAAATCCTGACTTCGGATTGGTGCAGCTCTGGCTGTCAAGGCCAGTTGGGGAGTGAACCAACGGATGGAAGACCTCTCTCTCTCTCTCCCTTTCTCTCTCTCTCTCTCTGCCTGCCTTTCCTTCTCTCTCTGTAACTCTGACTTTCTAATAAATAAATAAATAAATACTAAAAAAAAAGAATCATTATATTCCTGTGGTATAGCAGGCTAACTTTGGCACTGGCTTCCCATATGGGTGCCTATTTATGTCCCAGCTGCTCCTCCTTCTATCCAGCTCCTTTCTTCTGGCCTGGAAAAGCAGTGTAAGATGGTCCAACTGCTTGGGCCCCAACATCCATGTGGAAGACCAAGAAGAAGCTCCTGGCTCCTGGCTTTGGATCAGCTCATTTCCAGCCATTACAGCCATTTAGGGGAGTGAACCAGTGGATGGAAGACCTTTGTCTCTGTCTCTCCCTCTCTCTGTAATTCTACCTCTCAAATAAATTAAAAAAAAATTTTTTTTTTAACAGGCAGAGTGTATAGTGAGAGAGAGACAGAGAGAAAGGTCTTCCTTTTGCCGTCGGTTCACCCTCCAATGGCCGCCATGGCTGGCGTGCTGCGGCTGGTGCACCACACTGATCCGAAGGCAGGAGCCAGGTGCTTCTCCTGGTCTCCCATGGGGTGCAGGGCCCAAGCACTTGGGCCATCCTCCATTGCCTTCCCGGGCCACAGCAGAGAGCTGGCCTGGAAGAGGGGCAACCGGGACAGAATCCGGCGCCCCGACCGGGGCTAGAACCTGGTGTGCCGGCGCCGCTAGGTGGAGGATTAGCCTATTGAGCCGTGGTGCCGGCTCAAATAAATTTTTAAAAAAACTTTATATTCATTATATTCTTACAATCGTAGCTATGAATTACATGAGATATATTCTCTTTATATTAATAAAAATAAATTATTTTATAAAAGAAAATTTGTCAAAGTAAGCAATAACAACACAGTGATAAACATCAGTGATACATCTTGAGGTGGTAACAGAAGTTATTCTTTATTGACCATGTTATGCTATTTCAATGCTCTTATCTTTGATACAAATTTACAAGACATAACCAAAAAAGTACATATGAGCCAAAAATAGAAACAAAAAACCATCATTCTAAACTCTTCATTAGGAAGTCTACACTTTAGAATTTTTAGGCAAATGCTTATTTTTAAAACTCTAGTTCTTAGTGGGGGGAGGAGAGGGAGAATATTCTTGTCCACAAGTTCATTTCTCTGTTCTCACAAGAGCCCAAGGCCAGGCCAGGGACAAGTTTGAAGTGCAAATTTAATCCAGTTCTCCCACAAGGGTGGCAGGAACACCATCACTTGATCATCAGTGCAATCCCCAGGGTCTGCATTAGCAGAAATCTGGAGTCTGGAGCCAGAGCTAGACATGGAACCCAAGCACTCTGATATGGGGCTTAGGCATCTTAACCAGTGCCTTAACCACTAGGCCAAATGCCTGCCCCTGCCAAAAATTGTAATCACCCATTTTAAGTACAGCTAAAGAAATAAGAGCCACTATGTCTGAAAGTAAAATGAAAATATGAAAACTAGTATCTCAGAAAATAAATAATATAAATAATGTGATAACAATGATACAATCAGGCCACTACAACTGAAATAAGATATTCACTGGAGGAACTCAGTGGCCGATCTCAGCTGCCACTAAAACAAATAAAGTTGGATCTAGGAGAATTGAGATTATTCTGCCTGACAGAGAGGGAAAAAAACTGATGAAAAATGTAAACAGAATTTCATAAAACTGTGGGACAATGAATGTAGCAACATGCACATAACAGGATTCACTGACTGGGAAGAAAGGGAGGCAGACAAACAGAGAAGAAAAGTATTCGAAGAAATAAAGATAAAAAAAACTTCCGATATTTGGTGATAGGTTAAATTCAAAGAGATTCATGCCTTGACCTATAGAAATGCAACTCTTGAAACAAGAAGTCAAGGAGAAAAAGTAGCCAGACAGAAGAGTCTTCACATCAAAGTGGTCTTTGGTACAATTAACTGCTGGTGGCTCATCAGAAACCACTGGAGCCTAGAAACAGCGGAATGATATGTTCAAAGCATGGAAAGAAAAACATGCTATCGGGCCTGGCGCCGTGGCTCACTTGGCTAATCCTCCACCTGCGGCGCCGGCCTCCCATATGGGCGCCAGGTTCTAGTCCCGGTTGCTCCTCTTCCAGTCCAGCTCTCTGCTGTGGCCCGGGAGGGCAGTGGAGGATGGCCCAAGTGCTTGGGCCCTGTACTACATGGGAGACCAGGAGGAGGCACCTGGCTCCTGGCTTCAGATCGGCATGGCGGCCATTTGGGGGGGTGAACCAATAGAAAGAAGACCTTTCTCTCTGTATCTCTTTCTGTCTGTCTGTCTGTCTGTCTCTCTCTCTCTCTCTCTCTGTAACTCTGTCAAATAAATAAAAAAAAAAAGAAAGAAAAACATGCTATCATGGTTCCTATATCCATCAAAATTTTCTTTTGAAAATGGTGGAGATAATAAGAAAATGACATTTGTCACTATTAAATCTTCTTTACCAAGAACTATTAAAAAAGTCCTTTGGGAAGAAACAAATAAGCACCAGATACTAGTTAACATGATGCAAAGAACACTGCAAAAGGTATACCCATGGTGTATCATAATGCTTAAATTGTGCCTGCTAGGCTAGGATATAATGCTTTTATCTGGATGTTACTGTGAAGGCATTCTGTAGATGTGATTTTCATCCACTTGACTTAATAAAGGAGGTCATTCTCTATATCATGAGCAAACTACCTGCAACCAAATGAAGGACTTGAGAGTAACAACGGAGGTTTACTGATTACAAATGTAGCACAGAAATCCTGCCTTTGATTTGATTCTGTCAATCTGCCCTGTAGTTATTCAACCCTGGAATCCAACATCAACTTATTTTAAATTTTTACTTTGGAAAATCTCTCTCTCTCTCTCTCTCTCTTTTTCTTTGTGTGTGTGTGTATATTTGGTGGGGGAGTTAACTTCAACCTACTGGTTCACTCCCCAAATGCCTACAACAGCTGGGGCTTGGCAGGCCTAAACCAGGAACCTGGCATTCAACTTGAGTCTCCTATGTTAATGGCATGGACCTAAGTACTTGATCCCTCATTGCTGCCTCCCCGGTGCATATTAGCAGGAAGCTGGAATGAGAAGCATACCTGGGCACTCCAATATGGAATGTAAATACCTCCAGCCTCCTAACCACTGCACCAAATGTCTGCTCCCAGCTTATTTTAAATTTCCAGGCTGTTGGCCTGCCCTACAGAAACCCAGTTGTTTGTAGCTACAATTGTGTGAGTCAATTCCTTGACATAAATACATGCTATTGTTGTGTTACTCTAGAGATCTGTGATGCACAGGGAATAAATATGCACCATTTTCATTACTCACCATAGATATATTATTGTTTTTAAGATTTCTTTGTTTGAAAGTCAGAGTTACACAGAGAGAGAGGAGAGCCAGAGAGAGAGAGAAAGAGAGGTCTTCCATCTGCTGGTTCACTTCTCAGTTGGCCACAACAACTGGAGCCAGGAGCCAGGAGCCAGGAGCTTCTTCTGGGTTTCCCATGTGGGTGCAGGGGTCCAGGGACTTGGGCCATCTTCTGCTTTCCCAGGCCATAGCAAAGAGCTGGATTGGAAATGGAGCAGCTGGGACTTGAATCAGTGCCTATATGGGGCTGTCACTGTGGCTTTACCTGTTACACAAAAGCACCAGTCCCCATAGATATGTTCTACAACCATCATTATGAACCTCCCCTGGTGTGTACTAATCAATACCACTGCTCATACAGTAAGTTTTATTTATCACATATAAACACAGGTTATACTTGTAGAAAACATATGGGTAGATTTTATTTTACTTATTTTACAAAGCAGAAACTGAGGCTCAGAAATACAAAGTGACATGCCTGAGGCTTTCAGATTTGAGATTCTAATGTCATCCACTGGCTCTAGGGCAGGAGCCTCCTGCACTGTGCCACGTTCTCTAGTTTCCATTCTCCAGTCAGTTGTGTATGAGGAAAAAAAAAACAAGAAAACAGAGCAATACCTTACCTGACTTCAGCTAGGAATGTGCAAGCTGCTTTTTCAAGTTATTTTTCATTTTTCATCATCATGTGCATGTTGCCAAATGTCCCTAAAAGTGCCAATTGTATTGATTTGGAGGTCATAAATATATTTTAGCAAGTGGAAATATTTTCAAATATCAATCCATGGATAGTAAAGGTTTATTTTAGTTTGTGAAAAATAAGCACAAAAATGCGAAAGAAATGTAATGATGTAGGAGCAACATATTTGTATAGTATTTAAAATATGTTGATTCAATTTAAACTAGATTGTTATAAGTTGATAGTTGTAATCCCCAGGGAAACTACTAAGAAAATAACTGAAAAATAAAATGTTGAAGTAAAAGAGTGACAAAGTAATAGGTAATATTAATTAGCACAAAAAGGTAACAATGAAAGAATAGAAAAGAACAACAAAAAGATCTAAAACCTGTATTACATGACTTGCAAAATGGCAGAACAAATCTTGCCTCATCAATAGTTACATTAAATGCAAAAGCATCAGTCACAGAATTAAATGGCAGAGAATGACATAACAGATGAAAACAAAATTTGTGGAAATAGAGAAAAGCAGCTTTATCTAGCTCATATAATACCTACAAATAACTCAAGATTCAAAAAGAGAACTAGATTATAAGTGAAAGGAGAAAATTTCCATGCAGAATGGCTACATTGACAACAGAAAAAATAAATCTTAAGATAAAAATTTTTACTAAACAAAGAATGACATTTATAATGAGAAAAAATTATAAATCCTTCAAGAAAATATCATAATATAGATATGCAAATTCCTAACCAGAATTTCACAAAACATGGAAAATAAACACATAGAATTGGAGAAACAGAGAAATGAATAGTAATAGTTGCAGACTTCAATACAGGTTGAGTGTCTGTGTTTTGAGAATTCCAAATCTGAAATGTCCCCAAATTTGAAACTTTCTGAATTCTATCATGATATCACAAATGGACAAATACACCTGTGACCTCAAATGAGCAATTACAGCTAAAACACAGGCACACTGACATGCAAAATTACCTTCAGACTACATGTATAACAAGTATAGGAAACACAAATTCCATGTTTAGATTTGAGTCATAAGCTTAAGACAGCTCATCAAATATGTGCAAATATTGCAAAGCCCCAAAAACCTGAAATTCAAATCACTTATGCTCCCAAGTTATTGGTTGAGAATATTCAGCATGGACACCACTTTCACTGACTATTTATTTTCCAGAAAATTCTCCATTCATTCTTCCAGGTGCTGCTTCAGGCAGCTTTTACACAAGGTTTGGTGTGACCCAGTGGATTAGTCTCCCCCTGTGTATCCATTCAACTTCATTTTAAAGATATACATTTTGGAGCTTTCTCATAATTAAGTTCTGTTGTATTTTTGGCTTCTCTGAACTAAATGCATGAGAAAAATTTGATTTTGTGCACATAATTAAGTGTTCAGGCTCAATAAATGTTTGAAGAAGATGATATAAGCAGGCAGATAGAATAAAAATCTATTAGGTCTGTAAGCTGGAGACCACGCCCTCCACCACACCCCCTGTGTGATTTCATGCCCCTACCTGAACACCTGAATTCCCACCTGCCCATCAGATTATGTAACCACTCCCCTTTGGAAAGCATATAAAAGGTGAGGAGCAAGCAAAGTCACTCTCTGCCTTTGCATCGCTACTTGTGGCTGCTCATAACCAAATGCTTGTTCCAAGTGACTCCTGCTCTCTGTTTGGTATGGGCTCAACTTTCTTTCTAGACTTCTCTTTCTCCTTTAAATAAAGCCCTCACTCTCCTACTCATTACTCTCACTGAATAAAATCCTTAAAACCTACCATGTTGTCTGATCTATTTGAGCCAGTATTCAGGATTCTTCTCTGAATATGTGGCAAGAACCCACAAGCTTATTGATACTGAAAAAATATTAATAAGCAAGACAGTATCAAATACAATGGATGTTCATCAAATACTATTTAGTTGATAGCAGAAAACAGCAGAGTCAGGGAAAGATCAGCACAAGTCTGAAGGCGTTTGAAAAGAAGTTTGAAAAGGACTCGGGGCCGGGGCTGCGGCTCACTAGGCTAATCCTCTGCCTTGCGGCGCCAGCACACCAGGTTCTAGTTCCTGTTGGGGCGCCGGATTCTGTCCCAGTTGCCCCTCTTCCAGGCCAGCTCTCTGCTGTGGCCAGGGAGTACAGTGGAAGATGGCCCAAATGCTTGGACCCTGCACCCCATGGGAGGCCAGGATAAGTACCCGGCTCCTGCCATCGGATCAGCGCAGTGCGCCGGCCACAGCGCGCTGGCCGTGGCGGCCATTGGAGGGTGAACCAACCGCAATGGAAGACCTTTCTCTCTGTCTCTTTCTCTCACTGTCCACTCTGCCTGTCAAAAAAAAAAAAAAAAAAAAAAAAAAAAAAGAAAAAAAGAAAAGAAAAAGAAAGAAAGAAAGAAAAAAGAAAAAAAGAAAGGACTCGGGAAATTTTCATGAACTTCTAGTGTGTTCCTATTAACTGTAAGACCTCCAGAGACTTAGTAGGCTTATCAAACAAGTGTAAATCAACTTTCCTACCTTATAGTAATTGTGTTAATTTTACACCACAGCGTCCCTCATCCAAGGGTTGGCATTTTTTTTAGTTGTTCCATGTGAATTTTCAACTGCTGTGAAGTCAGGAATTAATAGGTGAAGAACTAGGGACCAGTGATTTGTCCCTTTTCTCCCAGGTAAAGATTTAACATGTTTTCGGGAACATGGTAAGGGCTCTCATATCAGTGGAACAGTAAGTATTACAGAAAGCCTAGTTATAGATACAAACCATGTCTATTTCTGTTCTTTTCAACATACCTTGAACTAGAATGTGTGTAATCCAGTGACAAAAAGATAACAATTGTATATCTAATGCGGTTTAAGTACTAACGCCTAAGGGTATGAAACAACTGGAAAGAGATTAGATATGCTATGTTTCCTCAGGAAATCATACAGATCGCCTACAACTGAATAAAATTTCCAATTCTTTCCTCCATGCCTTATTTTCTCCTTTCTACTTGTTATAAGAAAGTCATTCTCCTGAATCAGATTTACCAGAATTTTCGATGAAATCTCATTATTGGAAGGAAACGAGAGTAGCTCTCATGTAGGGAAGAGCATCAGCTACACTGTGGACAGATTGGAAATCTGGGCTGGTAAGATGAGTGTTGAATTCTTCTGCCAACCACACACAGTCACTGCAAAGAGGCTGAGGTAGCAGCAGCTGGAACCCTGAATTATTTTCAGTGATGATTACAAGGAGATCATCCCCATTGTCCAAGAGCATACAACTCTGTGTGTGTGTGTGTACATATGTGCATGTGTGTTTGTGTAAGTGTACATCCCATTTCCACCATGATTTTGTTTATGAATGTTTGAAGACTATTATGGGTAAGAATTAGAATGAATTTCTGAATGCTTAAAATGCACAAGGATTCAGGGAAGGGCAGTACAAATAGTATTCATTAATTTGTTCAATTATAATTTCTTGGATAATTATTTTTATGCCAGAAATTTGGTTTTTCATTCTCTCTTATAATACAAAAGAATGTTTTATTTATTTATTTTTAAAGATTTACTCATTTATTTTAAATCAGCGTACACAGAGAAAGGAGAGGCAGAGAGAGAGAGAGAGAGAGAGAGAGAGAGAGAGAGAGAATTCTTCCATCCACTGGTTCACTCTCCAGTTGGCTGCAACTGTTAGGTAGGAAGTCAGAAATTGAGCCTATGTGTGTATGAGAAAGGCCTGAAGACCAGCACCTACTGCAGAAGCTCCAGAAGCCCAGCATCTTGCACTTCAAAGTCCTGCCCAGACCTGATAACCTCCCAGGTGGTCCCAGCCCTTCCTCCAAGGAAAGGTCCCAGGAGAATTCTCTCCTCAGGACCAAATAGGTTACCTGACCAGATAACATTGGACAATAAAACCTTCTCAGATGCCCTAAGGGAAGCCCCCTACTTTCCCAGCAAATCTTGGGAGGAATTTGCTAATTTTCACCCAACAAGCCCTTCTGCTGGGACTCTCCATCTTTTGTCCTGTGGGGGGGGGGGGTGGTAATCAGTTTCCCTTAAAAACCTAGGGAGTCCAAAGGGACTGTGCGCTCAACCCTCTGCCTCTCTCAGCTGAGCCGCTCACCAGGCCTGCCAGGTGTATTCTCTCCACTCAACCGCGTAACCTTGCTCACCCCCAGTCCGAGCGACTGGGCCCTCTCTCTCTATCCTTTCAGTTCCCCTGTCCCCAATAAAGCCTTATTGTTATATCTTAATGTTAGCCGTCGCAAAGCACACCGGACACCGGAGTAAGGGAAAGGGTTTATTGGGGGACACCCTGCAGACTGGAGTGAAGGGGCGGTGAAGGAAAAAAGGGAGTGAGACTGTAAGAGAGAGAGACAGAGAGAAGAACTAGCAAGGAGAGAAGATAAAGCAGAGAAGAGGAGAGAGGAGAGCAGAGCCAAGAGACCAGAGGAGGAGGCTGTAGAGAGGAACCGAGAGAGAAAGTAGGAGAGAAGGGCCAAGAGAGAGCAGGAGAGAAGAGCCAAGAGAGCATGTGTTCAGGAACAGGCCCTTTTAAAACTTTGCCTGAGGGCGGGCAGGGAAGCAGGAGCAGCCAATCCCATTAGGATGGGGGTGGAGCCTGGCTCAGGTAGCTGGGCCAAGAGGCCAACTTCGCCAGTTTCCTAACACTTATCACTCTGCTCTCTCATGCCTGAATTCTTCCTTGCGTGAAGACAAGAACCCCAAGGATTCCACGGCCTTCCCTCTGGTCACAATTCCTTCAATGCCTGCTGCAACCAGGGATATACTAAGGCAAAGCCAGGAACCAATAACTCAACCCAGGTCTCCCACATAGTTAGCAAAGGTCCAACCACTTGAGCCATTGTACACTGCTGCCTCCCAGGGTGCACATTAACAAGAGCAGAGCAAGAACTCAAACTCATGTACTGTGATACAAAATGCAGATATCCTAAGTAGTAGTTTAACTACTGACCAAAGGCCCACCTCACAATGGTGAATCTGAGGAGCTCTGAGAGAGGCTACAGTGTGGTATAACGAAGAGGGCCGGTCCCTTTTCTTTTGTTATGGTTCAGTAATGGCATTGTAACATTGCACCTAATGGTTTAGGGACTTTAGAGCAATTTAATGTTGCTGCAACATCCAAGCACTGAATATAATTTTAAATCACTTCTCTATTTTACAAGTAAATTATTTATATTGGAAAAAAAAATAAAACATGCCTGTCGTTCAAGAGAGATGGTTTAAAAATTCCAGGCCGGAGGTTTTGCTCTCCTCTTTTTCTTCATGTCCTACAGAGATATTCTGCTTGGCAGGCAGCATTTTTAAGGCTCAACATCTTTCCCCCGATGCTTTTTTTCTCTTTGTCTCTGTTTCAACTGTTGTGGCACAATTTAACCTTATATATAAAAGGGGTGTGTGTATAACTTGCCTGACAACTGAAAAAGGGGCTTTCTTACTGATGTGCTAATATAAACCTAGAATAAGCTAGAGTTTTTGAAATTCCAGTAATAATTTGTATAAGTTGTGAGTTTCTTCTGAGTACCCAAAAGTTGAAGCAGGGGTCTGCCATCATCTTCCCACTCTCCTTGCCAATAGATAACCTCTTCATGAGAATCCCAGGACTACACTAGAGCAAAAACACTTATCCGGAAGTACAATTAGCTCATATTAGCTCTTTGTCTTATGTTTTCTTAATAAAGAAACACAAGAGTTTGGAAATCTGCACTCATTTTAATGCCCACAGAAACATGACTTTTCATATATCAAGGCTAGAGAACCACTTCTTTTCCTATCCTGGAGGTAAAATCTGGGCAGAAAGGTGATGAGTATTCTGGAGGCATTCACCACTGACTCCAGCAGGGAGAGATTTCTGCATAGTTTCACTCTTCCAATGCAAATTTCAACTTTTGTATTAACATGAAATCTTCTAACGCATGATGAGTAAGACTACTGGGAGATGATGAACATTTATTTATGCAAGTAACCTCCACCCAAGAGGATAGAAATGTAGCAGCAGAACAAAATATGAAGTGAGACTGTACTCTTTTTCAAGAGGAATGTATGGTGAACGCAATGCCAGTGTGTTGAAAAGAGAACGAGGTGAAGCATATCTTATAAACATTCCTTCATAAGAGCTCTGTGATAATCTGGGCACGGGTCTTATAACACACAACCTTTTCATAGCTTCTCACTTGGAAGATCAAGAAATCAGAAACTCTCGCTGTGGGAAACCTTGGTGCAGACATACGGCATGTTCAGGGAACAGGTGTGGATACATCTGAGGGTGTATTTTTAGTGGGTTGAATGTTAACATTTCTCTATCTCCATTAAGCCCAATGAAGTATCTATTCAATTCATCATCTTTTTTATCATATGACCTTCATTAACACCACATAACCTCAACTTTGGTAATGCTCCAATTCGATCTTACTGTCCAAGAGAGATGTTTAGCATTGACTGTGGCGGGAGAGATTTGGCAAGCTAGCGGACATACCTTCTAAGAGACAAGAGCTTAATAATTAGGGTCTGAGGCCAGACTGGACAGGTCAGAGACTGAATTTATTAATGTCTACTAGGAACAGTACAGTCAGGAAAGGAATGAGAGTCATTGTACATAGAAGTTATGAGAATAATATATAAATACAGAAGAGTGCTTTAAAAATTCATGAAAAATTGAGCTATAATAAGTTAATTTTGGTGCAAAAATACTTTTGAAACACAGCATATGAAGGTCTTCAAAACAATCTCAGAGGGCCAGCATTGTGGTTAAGCTGCCATCTGCAACCTGCCATCTATATGGGCACTGGTTCACGTCCCACTTACTCCACTTCTGATCCAACTTCCACTTTGGATGAAATGTTCTGGGAAAGAAGCAAAAGATGGCCCAAATGCTTGGGCCCCTGCTACCCATGTGGAAGACCCAGAAGAAGCTCCTGGCTCCTGGATTTGACCCGGCCCAGCCCCAGCTACTGTGGCCATTTGGGAAGTGGCCCAGCAGAGGGAAGATCTCTTTCTCTCTCAGTAACTGTCATTCAAATAAATAAATAAATAAATCTTTTAAAAAATCATAGAAATGCATTTTTATAAAAATCCACACATGGATTTCAAATAGTTCAAACCAGAATAAGCTGTTCTTTTAAATTTCCATGAACTTTTTGAAGTCCTCTCATATTTAAAATACTATCTAAAATTGAATATATTGAATACAGTGAGTATAGGAAAGAAAGTAGAAGCTACGTGGCAGGTTGAAGCTATTAAGGGAAGTGGATAAACAGAAACTGGAGGTCTGAGGGATTGACAGAAAGGTGGAGAAGTATGGCTGTAAACAAAAGCTAAAATCCTTGGACAAAGTTGCCTGAGTTGAGATGTAGTCCATTCTAGGAAAGTCGAGAAGTCTGGGTGGTTTCTGGGTGCTGTTCCTGTCTAATCTGTTGTGGCCCATGAATCTCCATCATATTATCCTTATTCTTTATTTTTACAATGATTTGTTTATGATTTACTTGAAAGACAGAGTGCTAAAGAGGGAGAAAGAGAGAAATCTTCCATCTGCAGGTTCACTTCACACATGCCTCCAACAGCTAGGTCTGGGTCAGGCCAAAATCAGGAGCCAGAAGGTCCACTCTTGTCTCCCACATGGGTAGCGGGGGCCCAAGTACTTGGACCATCTTCTGCTGTTCTCCAAGGTACATTAGCCAGGAGTTGGATGGGAAGCAAAGCAGTTAGTATTCAAATTGCCCCTCCCATATTTGATGCTGGACACACAAGCAGCTGCAACACCTACCCCATATTCTCCTTGTTAAACAATGATTCTTGTGCCCCAAGCAACTAGTGTCCTTGTCCGCTTATTCCCTGATACCTTCTGTACTCCACTCTACCCTAACTGCACTGAGATATTTCTGGAAGCTCCCAGAGCAGCCTCCCCAGGTGCCAGCTGAAAGCTTTCATAACTGTAGGTGGTAGCTGGATTGACAGCATTGAGCACTTCCAAGAGGAAGCCAAACCAGGTGCACTTACAAAATAAGTCAGGTTGTGTTATGGACTGAAGAACAACTGATGTTATTACATGTGCCTTCTCTTTATTCTCTAGGTGGAGGAATTAGGTTCTTTAATATAAAAATGAGCAGGGGAAGGCAGCTGTAATAGAACCAAGTTGTGTGTTGATCACTTTTGGGTGGGGCTGTAGGAACAGATTCTTAAGCAGGAATCTTTCTTATTCACCCAAATCCCAGGCTCGGTGACAGAGTGGATTTCCTTTCAGTAGATCAGGTGTGGAGCCTACGATTCTGCAGCCCCAGCAACCCTCCCAGGAGGTGGCAGTGCTGGGGACACCACACCCCACAGAGAGGAGGAGGATAGAAGTTCCCGACCCTGCTTTATCCTGGACGTCTGGGGCGGGGGCGGGGGAGAGGGAAGGATCCCTACAGAGAATGACCCACAGTTCCCTCTGAGGTCTTTCAGCAAACTGCTCTTCATCTTTGGTTCCGTCTGTATCTGATACCACTGGACTAACCCGCAGCACTGTCCAGCTCTTTTCAAAGTCATCAGCATCCTAGTTCAGCATCACAACTCAAAAACAACAAGGACAGGGTCCTGAGCACTTGCTCTGGACAGGGCACTGCCAAATGCTGCACGTGTGGATCCTCCTTCCCTTCCCTGATCTAATTTTCTTTGGAAAATAAACTTCAGGAAAGCAGACCTTTCTTTATCTTATTGTTTGCTGTTATACCCCAAGGGCCTCAAACATTTCCAGGCACATTAGCAATCAATCAATCAGTATGTTTTCAAGTGAAACGAGGACGCAATGTTAAGGATACCTTACCATTCTCATATTCCAAATGAGAAAACAGAGGTTCAGTCACTGTAGGGTCACACCTTTGGGATACAGTCAAGTCTCACACTTCCATACTTCATCTATGCCCATGAGTTCATATCCAAGTGCATGCTTTCTCTAAGCCTAACCTGCTGTTAAGAACATTAAATAAACACTATTTCTGGATTGACTCAGTCTGAAACATCCACACAGTGTTCCTACTGGGTGACCCTCACCTAGTGGCCAAGAGTCATCATCTTCAGGTGGTGGCCCTGGCAGTGAGTCGCTGTGGCCACTGGATAATAAAGCAGGCACTCCTGCTACCCATCAGACTCTCATCAAAGCTGACTTCTGCTGAGAAGTTCTGAGACCTGAGATAATGAGGCAAGGAGAAGAGAAACGCCAAGTCACGTAAGGTAGAGCTGCTTCTCTTTTCTTTGGAGCTGAATCTTGCTTTGACCACTCTACTGCTGCACAGGCACATCAAGAAGTGTACATTCTCTACCCTCTGTGACAAGGCCCTGATTTTGTCAACTTTGTCTCCCTGGTGCTCAGTCCAGTGCCTGTGAGCAGGCAATGACTGATAAATACTATAAGTTACTGATCATTCCTAAGTTTTTCTACAAGAAATTTTTTTAAAATACATAATGTAAAATTAAAGTGGTAAAGGGTGTGCAAGAATAAAAGAAGTCAGAAAAATAACAGAGATGAAAATGAAAGAGGTAATAGATTGAGATAAGTAAGAGGAAACCTGTGTAAAGTCTGGAAATTTGATTATATATTTTGGCAAAGGGGAACTAGATAAGAGATCGAAGAGGAGCTGGAAGACAGACACACAGACATAGATCATTGCTGAATATTTGAAGATATAATGCCAGGTTTAATCTATGACATTATATGTCATATTTTTCAAAACACAAGGTACTTCTGAGAAAATTCCGCATGTTTGGCTCAATATTTGAAAATCAGCTTATGCAATGCACCCTATAATGGAGCCAGCATTTGATTAAAAGGCTAAGATGCCACTTGAGGCACCAACATCCCACTGCATAGTGATTGGTTCCAGTTCTGTTTCCATTTCTTACTCATCTTCTTGTTTAATATGCGTCCAAGAGGATGCAGATGATGCCTCAAGTACTGTGTCTGTGCCACTCATGTGGGAGACTTGGATTCAGATTCTTGTGCCTGGCTTCAGCCTGGCCAAACCTCTCCCTGCCTTTCAAGTAAACTGAAATAAACTAATTAAAATACATTGAATCAATAAAGTTTTAAAACTCACATGATGTTCTTAATATTTGCATGGAAAATATTTGATAAAATCCAACACATTATTATAATAAGAAGACTCAAGAAACTATAAGGAAGATAACCCATAATTGAAATTAAGTCTATAATCCATAATCAAATACATGATTTAAAGGAACTTCCTCAACCTGTTACAAGACATCTGTGAACAACCCACAAATAACAACAAACGGATGGTGAAAGACAGAATGCACTTTCCCTAAGAATGAACAAGACAAACAAGTTTATTTTTTTCTTTTTCTTTTTTTTTTTTTTGTATCTAAGCAACTGTATTATAGACAGAAAAAGGTCTTCCATCTGCTGTTTCTCTCCCCAACTGGATGCAATGGCTGGACCTGGGCCAATCTGAAGCCAGGAACCAGAAGTTTCATCCTGGTCTCCCATGTGGATGCAGGGACGAAGCACTTGGGCCATCTTCTTCTATTACTTTCCCAGGAACATTTGCAGGGAGCAAATGTGAAAGTGGAGCAGTTGGCTCCCACATGGAATGCCAGCACCTCGGGCAGAGGCTTAATCTACTGTGCTACAGTGCGGGCCCTGATAAGAGAGTCTTCACTTCTATCCTATATTGCATTAGTTATAACCAGGTAAAACAGGTCATCAGAAAAAATTCATCCAGACTGAAAAGGATGAATTAAAACTATCTTTATTCAAAGACAACATAATATTTTATATAAGAATCCACTAAAAATTAGAGCTAATACTCTTTTTTTAATTTTTATTTTATTTCTTTATTTTTTTATTTTTTTGACAGGCAGAGTGGACAGTGAGAGAGAGAGACAGAGAGAAAGGTCTTCCTTTGCCGTTGGTTCACCCTCCAATGGCCGCCGCGGCCGGCGCGCTGCGGCCGGCGCACTGCGCTGATCCGATGGCAGGAGCCAGGAGCCAGGTGCTTTTCCTGGTCTCCCATGGGGTGCAGGGCCCAAGCACCTGGGCCATCCTCCACTGCACTCCCTGGCCATAGCAGAGAGCTGGCCTGGAAGAGGGGCAATCGGGACAGAATCCAGCGCCCCGACCGGGAATAGAACCCAGTGTGCCGGCGCCGCTAGGCGGAGGATTAGCCTAGTGAGCCGCGGCGCCGGCCCTAGAGCTAATATTCTTAGGAAGGCTGCAGAGTATATGATAAACATGAAAAAATCAGATTTGCTGATATGTACTTTCATTGAACAGTCTGAAAATGAAATTAAGAAAGTAATTTTAGGTACAGAAGCATACAAATTAAATAGGTAAGAAATTTAACTGGGGATGGCATTGTGGCATAATGGGTTAAGCTGCCTCATGTAATGCCAGCATCCGATATGGGTGCCAGTTCGAATCCTGGCTGCTCAGCTTCTGATCCAGCTCAGTGCTAATGTACCTGGGAAAGCAGCTGAAGATGCCCCAAATGCTGGGACACTTGCACCGATGTGGGAGACTCAGAAGAAGCTCCTGGCTTCAGCCTGGTCCAGCCCTAACTGTTGCAGCCATTTGGGGAATGAAATCAGCAGGTAGAAGATCTTTTTATCTCTCCCTCTCTCTCTCTCTCTGTAACTCTGCCTTTCAAATAAATAAAATCTTTAAAAAGGGAGAAATTTAATAAAAGGAGTATATAATTTCTAATCTTAAAACTGAAAGACTTTGCTTTAAAAAAGTATATATTCTGGGGCCGAAATTGTGCTTTGTTGAGTATGAAACCCTTTTGGGTAACTGCATTTTGGAGTTTCTGGGTCTGAGTCCTGGCTCTGCTTCCATTTCAGCTTTCTATGCTGAACATCCTGGGAGACAATAGGGGATGACTCAGCTGCTTTGCTCCCTGCCCACCGATTTGGGAGACCCGGATACAATTATAGGTTCCCCGGCTTTGGCCTGGCACAGCCCTGGCTGTTGTAAACATTTGAGTAGTGAATCAGTGGATGAGAGATCTCTCTGTCAGCCCCCTCTATGTTCTTACTCTGCCTTTTAAATAAATAGATAAAACTTTAAAGAATTATACAGATCTTGAAAAAGTGTCCTATGATCATAGATTGGAAGACAGCATCATTAAGATTCCAATTATTTCATAAATTAATCTACATATTCATTCTAATCCCCATCAGAATTTTAGGTGATCTCCTTGTAGAAACCAACAAGCTGGTTTTGAAATTCCTATTGAATCACAAGAGACATGAAACAGTCATCTAGAAAACTAAAAACAATGTAGGTGACTTCACATTTTCTGATTTCAAAAACTGTTATCAAGCAACCATAAAAACAGTGTAGGCCCAGCACAAGCATAAACATATAGATATGTAGAACACAACTGAGAATCCATCTATGTTTAAGTGATTTTCAGCTAGTGCCAAGGCCATCCAATCAGGAGAGAATATTCTTTTCTGGGACTCCTGGATAGCTATGCAGGAGAACAAAATTGTACTTTTATCTCCTACTGCACACAAAAATTAACTCAAAATGGGTCAAACACCATAAGAGCTAAAATTATACTCCTCTTAGTTGAAAGCATAGGAATCTATCTTCATGACTGGAGATAAGCGTTTGCTTTGGAGGACTCTGCTGAGAAAATGAAAAGATAACTCCTCAGACCGGAGACAATATTTGCAAGTCATGCATCTCATAAGGTATTAATATCTGTGATATGTAAGAAACTACTGCAATTGGCTACTTAAAGCAAACAAGTTATGGCAGGTGTTTTGGGTAGCAGTTAAGATGCCCATTTCCTATATCAGAGAACTTGGGTTTGAATTTTAGCTCCAATTCCTGATTCCAGCTTACATGGAGCCAGGAAAGGAAGCATACAATGGGTCAAGTGGCTGCATCCTCACTGCCCATGTGGTTGAGCTGGATTGACATCTTGGCTCCTGGCTTGGGCCTGCCCCAGTCTTTGCCACTGTAGGGATTTGGGAATAAGCAGAAGAGAGAACTCAGTCTGCCTATCCCTCTTTGTCACTCTCGCTCTCCCTCTCAGTCTGTCTCTCTGCCTCTCAAATTAAAACACACATACACAATTGGACGTTGGCAAATGATCTGAATAGATAGTTGTCCAAGGAAGACATGCAAGTGGCTAAAAAGAACAAGAAAATCTGCTTGACACGATGAAAGATCATGCAAATGAGGCACCACTTCATATGGCCAGAATCAAAAGTTTATAAAAACAAGTGTTGGTGAGAATGTAAAGAAACGGGAGTCCTCATACACAGCGGGTGTAGTGCTAAATGCTGCAGATGCTCCAGAAAACAGCCTGGTGGTTCCTGAAACAGTTAAACCTAGAGTTACAACATGGCTCAACAATACCACCCCCAGGCATGCACCCAAGAGAAATGGAAATGTATGTTCACACAAAAACTTGTCAATACATGTTCAAAACAGGCCATATGTCTGTCAACTGATGAATGAGTAAAATAAAACATAGTTTATCCATGCACTGAAATACTAATAAACCATAAAAGGAACAGAGTACTGATTCATGCTACAACATGGGTGAACCTTGAAGACATTATGTTGAGTCATAAAAGCTATTCACCAAAGTTCGCACGGTGTATAATTCTATGCATACAGCATTCTTAAGGTAAATAATTGTATAGAGAAACAAGATGACTAATTCTTCAAACTGGAGAGAGGCTTGAGGGGAAAGCTGGTGGGAACCAAAGAGTACAGAGTTTTTGGGAGGCAATGAGAATGATTGAAAATAAACTGTGGTGATGATAGTTGCACATTATCAGTGAAATCACAGAAAAATATCAAGTTATATTTAAAGTGGGAGGCGTGTATGCTATGGAAACAATAACTCAATAAAGCTGTAAAATATTTTGTTAAAGATAATTGTGGTAAGGGCCGGCATCGTGGTCTAGTGGATTAAGGTACTGCCTGCAATGCCGGCAGGCATCCCATATGGACACCAGTTCATGTCCCAGCTGCTCCACTGCCAATCCAGCTCCCTGCAATGGCTTGGGAAAAGCAACATCAGGTGGCACAAGTGTTTGAGACCCTGCCCCTTTGTAGGAGATCCGGAAGGAGCTCTTGGCTTTGGCCTGACCCTGCCTCTGCTGTTGCTGCCATTTGGGGGAATGAACCAGGGGGTGGAAGACCTCTCTTTGTGTGTGTGTCTCTCTCTATATATATAACTCTGACTTGCAAAATAAATAACTAAATCTTTTACAAAGCAGAGAGGTGTGTTAGAATTCTTGTTTTATTGTTGCATTTATTTATCCAAAATATTTTAGGAGCCCACTGTCTTCTATGTACTTCTCAACCCTTGAAATGCCGGGAACAACAGAACTGAAAGGGTCTCTACTGCACTGAAGTTGGCATTCTTTTCTCTCTCTGTCAGAGGGCCTAACCCAGTCCACCGAACAGATGTTTATCCAGTGTCATTTATACATACTTGATATTGAGAGGACAAGGCCATTGTCAGTGAACTCAAAGCAGCTCCACAGGAAAAGGCAAGTTAATGATGTGGAGGTGTCAGAGGATGGGTGCAGTCCCCGCAGTCCTGCTGGAAGATGCTGCGTGGCCGCCGTTTTCTTGAATAGAATCGTGCCTGGGCCATTTCAGGAAGAGTAGTAGGGGCTGGCATAGTGTGAGGCACAGAGACAGGGTGGTGGCAGGGGTAGGAAGTGAGACGTAGAGGCCACATTCTGCCCCAATAAAAAAACTCAAGCTGAGAGGTTTAGTGGGGAAGATTTTCCCACGCCTTTTATTGTTTCAGCTGATATGAACCCCAGAACTTGATATCTCCATGATGAAGTACGAGGCAGATGAACAAACCAAGTAGGCGACTGTTAGCAAAAGGAGTTTTATTGACAAGAGCAGAGGGATTGAAAGAGCAGAGGGAAAACTTCTGGGAAAGCAGCCAGGAAGGGACCCTTCAGTAGGGAAAATCTGTTCAAAGGGAGTGATCTGGGCATTTTATACCTTTTTGGAAAATCTGGACAAGATCCTTTAAGAAAGCCACTCCTTGTGTGGTGAGCTCATCCCACCTTCTTATCTCCCATTCCTCCCATTGGTTGTGACTGTTACAGGAAGGAGAACAAGTTCTATCGTGGAGCCTGTCAGCCCCGGTCCCTACAGAGGAAGCCAAGGGTCAGGATCATTATGTAGCATGACAAGGCCACGCAGTCGGTGAACAGCGGGGCTTCGTCTTGCACTCAGACACATGAATGTGGTTCCCACTGCTTCAAAAAGCCTGGGCTGGGTTTCTGCTGAAGACCATTGCATTTGTGTAAATGATGACACAAACGAGTATGATGGTAATTTGGGGAAAGTGGCTTTTCTTCCCCAAACTGCATAGACTTTTCCAACATTAAAGAGTTTTCAGGAGCAATGCTATACAATAAGTGTGTGAATGTAATGTTTACATATTGTACATATGCATAACAAAATATGTGTATAATTTATATATACTCATACATATAATATGCATGTGATAATATATATGTAGTGTTTATATATATACATAAATACATAAGCACTGTGTATAGATGTGAGAACTTCAAAAACTTTGTGGAAAATAGAATTAAAAGATAGGTTTGTTGCAGTGCAAACTTTTTTTTTCTTTTTTTTTTTTGACAGGCAGAGTGGACAGTAAGAGAGAGAGACAGAGAGAAAGGTCTTCCTTTGCCATTGCTTCACCCTCCAATGGCCGCCATGGCCAGCACGCTGCGGCCGGCACACCGCGCTGATCTGATGGCAGGAGCCAGGTGCTTCTCCTGGTCTCCCATGGGGTGCAGGGCCCAAGAACTTGGGCCATCCTCCACTGCACTCCCTGGCCACAGCAGAGAGCTGGCCTGGAAGAGGGGCAACCGGGACAGAATTCGGCGCCGCGACCAGGACTAGAACCCAGTGTGCTGGCGCCGCAAGGCAGAGGATTAGCCTAGTGAGCCGCAGTTCCGGCGAGGTGTAAACTTTTAAGAAGATTTATTTGTTTGAAAGGCAAAGAGACACAAGACACTCTCTCTATATGTGTGTGTGTGTGTGTGTGTGTGTTTGTATATAGGGAGAAATATATAATCTACATACAGAGCAGAGCGAAATATACAGAGGGGAGACAGAAATAGAGAGAAATATATATATGTGTATATATATATGTATGTATATAAGTATATATATGTATGTGTATATATATATTTAATGAGAGAGAGAGAACATGCTCCCATTTGCTGGTTCATTTCCAAAATTCCTGCAACAGCCAAGACTTGGCCTGGATGAAAGCCAGGGGCTGATATTGCAATCCAGGTCTCTCATGTGGATGGGAGGACCCCAATAACTTAAGCTGTCATCAGTGCATCTCAGGATCTGCATTAACTCAGAACTGGGGTCAAAGCAATCTTGCCAGGAATCAAACCCTGGTACTCTGATGAGGAATGTGGGAGTCTTTACTGCTGAGCTAAAAACTCATTGCTAAACTTATCTGTTAACTCTGTATTTTCAGAATATTGACATGATAATAAAAATAATAATTGCATACGCACTGAGAGCCATAACACAGTTATTTCACATGCAATGACTAGTCCTCCTTCAGACAAAAGTCAGCAGGTAACAGGACTCGGTTTTGAGGTACAGAGTAGCAGCAGTTAATGGGAGATGTCCACCTCTGGAAGACCTTACTTGGTGGAATCTTTGGATCCTGTAGTGTCAGAAATATTTGGTGGAGACAACTTTGGTGGGGAGAGCTGAAAGAAACAGAATAACTTCATATCCAAAAGACCTTCAGTGATGTGGATGATAATCCCTGGGGTTGATTAGTGGGCGTTTGCCTATTGGGAGGCCCTACATTAGAAAAGAGACTACAGAAATGAAGCCACCAAACCTAGTATCATTTGTGAATTGCTCTAAGAGTTAAATCAGCACTTTCCTAACCTTCAGCCTATATTTGAAATGAGCTATGGCCTTTTGGATCATTCTAGTAAATTTAAGCAATAAAGCAAAGGTACCCTACTAAGAGGATATAATATATAAAGACAAAAGCATCAACTATAAATCAATGTATAATGATTTAAATAAATAGGTTCACTGCCCTCTGGTAAACCCAACTCCTGGGCAGAGCAGAGAAGTCTCCCTTACTTTGAAAACAATTGGCTGGCATTTCTAAGCAGACACACAGTGGGATTCCCTACTAGACTGTAATTACCCGGACTGCTGTACACTTTTAGATTTCATCCAGATATGAAGCACAGTCAGAGCACAGCTGGAGGGGCTGAATTTGTTACACAGTGTGATAAGTCACTGCCTGCAATGCCAGCATCCCATGTGAGTGCAAGTTCAAGTTCTGGCTGCTCCACTTCTGATCCAGCTCCAGCTAATGCACCCTGGAAAGCAGCAGAAGGTGGCCTAAATACTTGGGTCAGTGCCATCCTTGGGGGACATCTATATGAAGCCTCTGACTCTTGATTTTAACTTGGCTCAACCCCAGCTCAGCCATTTCGGAAGTGAACTAGCTGATGGAAATACCTCTCTCTCTCTCTCTCTCTCTCTCTCTCTCTCTCTCTCCAACTCTGCCTTTCAAATCAATAAATAGATATATATTTTTTAAAGTGCACAGCTAGATAGAGGCTCTGGGATGTGGTGGAGTACAACTTGGAGAGCAACCATTCTTGTTTGCCACAAATCAAAAAGTGGTGTTAATGAGAAATCACTATACAGTATTTCAAGGCAGTTGCCTCCAAAACCACATGCTGGGAGCACTTCTATGCTCTTGTCTGCTTGTCCCCAGGGGGCAACACAAGGGTTCCCAATGCAGTACAGGTTTAATCTCTCTCTCACACAGTGCTTCTGGTCTGTACCATGGAGGCAACATGTTGTGCCATATGACTGTCTGGTTCACAGCCAAAATCACACAGTTTGCAACCAAGAACAGCCTTGTGTGAGCCTGGGGTCTGCAAAACTCCATGTTAATCTCCACCAATATTAGCTCTGTGTTTGTTTTTTTTTTTTTTAAGATGCCATTTATTTATTTGAAGGGAAGAGTTACAGAGAAGCAGAGGCAGAGGCAGAGGTAGAGAGAAAGGTCTTCCACACACTGGTTCACTCTCGAAATGGCTGTAATGGCCCGAGCTGGGCCGATCCAAAACCAGGAGCCTGGAGCTTCTTCTGGGTCTCCTATGTGGTTGCACGGAGCTGGATCAGAAGTAGAACAGCTGGGACTTGAACTGGTGCCCGTGTGGGATGCCGGCACTGCAGGCACTGACTTCACTCGCTACACCACAGCACCAACCCCTGTGATTTGTCATTATTTAGCTGCATGCCTTTTGGCAAATCTATTTGTATTTCCTGGCCACTGATTCTTTATTCAAAAATTTAAGGATGGGCTTTTCTGTCTCAGAAAGTCCCAGGATGACATTTTCTTTAGACCTGGAGAGAAAGCAAAGCCCCCTGTAACAGGAAGGTTCAGATCTAGACACATTCCCTCCAGGTGTGGGAGGTTAAGCCATTCTCTGTGCTCCTGCCCCATGCAATGGAAGCAGGATAGCCTGATAAATGAGCTGAGCTAATGGTGGTTCTATTCACTCATCTCCATGCTGAAAGAGAGCTCACAAAATGTGGGCCCATCTTTGAAGGAAAATCCCAAGTGAAAGGTTTCAGGCTTTGCCAGAAGCATACCTTTGAGCAATATGAATTTCCCACCATGGCAGTAACCACTACCTTTGTATAATGACAGTTACGACACTTTCAATACGAAAGAATCTTTCTGTAAACTCCCACTTGTTCCAGGACATTGGCCAGTTACACAGAAACCTCTGATTCCAAACATCTGCAATCCTTTCTCATTTAAAATGTTCTCACTAAATCACCAGCCCTTTGCATCTGGACATGGACTGCCGAATGTCTCTGAAGACCAATCAGATACACACCCTGTCTCCCAACACCTCACCCAAAGAGAACATGTGCTAGTCAGGACTTCCTCTTTTTGTTCTGCACACTGCCTCTCCTTTCAAGCTCCTTTGAACCTCTGCTGGAGCAAAAGTGAGTGCAGATGGATTCTGTCCTCACAACTTTTTATTTTATTTTATTTTATTTTATTTTAATTTTATTTTATTTATTTATTTTTTGACAGGCAGAGTGGATAGCGAGAGAGAGAGACAGAGAGAAAGGTCTTCCTTTGCCGTTGGTTCACCCTCCAATGGCCGCCGCGGCCGGCGCACCGCGCTGATCTGATGGCAGGAGCCAGGTGCTTATCCTGGTCTCCCATGGGGTGCAGGGCCCAAGCACTTGGGCCATCCTCCACTGCACTCCCTGGCCACAGCAGAGAGCTGGCCTGGAAGAGGGGCAGCCGGGACAGAATCCGGCGCCCCAACCGGGACTAGAACCCGGTGTGCCGGCGCCGCTAGGCGGAGGATTAGCCTAGTGAGCTGCGGCGCCGGCTCCTCACAACTTTTTAAGGATGCATCCTTTGTCCATTTTGGCTCTGATTTTTTTTTTCTTTTCCAAGATTTATTTTACTTATTTTAAAGAGGGATAAGGGAGAGGAAGAGACAGAAAAAGATCTTCCACCTGCTGGTTCATCCTCCAAATGACTGCAACCAGCTAAAGTCGGAAGTCAGGAATTCCTTCTGGGCCTCCCATATGGGTACCAAGGGTCCAAGGACTCAGGCCATCTTCCATTGCTTTCCTAAGTGCATTAACAGGGAGCTGAACTGGATGAAGAGCAAGCAGGACTCTAAACAGTGTACCAATATGAGATGCAAATGTTGCAGGCTGCAGTTTATTGTGTTGCACTGCAATACCAGCCCCGATGTCTTGAGTTTATAACTGCCAGAAAGAAAGGGCTTAAGCAAAGCAAGAAAGTCCAGCATGCAGCTGCTAGCTTTTGCCGACAGTCTAAATAAGTAAACAAACTACAGATGGATACACAATCCAAGTGTTCTTATTACATTGTTTGATGCATTAGAATGTATGGAAGCATTGTTTGGACACTAGCTTTGTGTTCCTCAGCATGGCAGACGCTTCCAAGGGACTGGAATGTTTTGGCTCGGGGAGGTTGGAGCAGTGACTTATCTGCAGATGATGGTCATGCCTGCTCCACCAGATATGGAGCCCTGTGTTTCCTGTCCAAGCTTCCCCATTAAGGTAGTGAGTTAGCACTGCTTCCCTTTACACCACGAGAAAACTGACATTCCAGGCCGGAGTCCTCGCCCACAGTTGCTGAATCCAAGACTTGGAAGGCTAGTCTACCAATTAAGATTTCTAGGGCATCTTCCTTGAGCTTACACCTTATGGCTTTTTGTCAGTCACAGAAATTAATTGGTCAGTCCTCAATGTTTCCAAGTTTTCTTAAGCTTTCTCGATGTCTCTATGTAGCAGAAAACTTGCCTTTCATGCAAATCCCAGTCTATAATGAATTCCACCCAGGCATTCATTTTTATAGACTATCTTTATACAAACATACTGCAAAGGTGTTGCAGATTGTGCCATATAAATCATCATGGTGGGTTGATGGGATTTTTTCTAGATACTTTGTCTTTTCTCCTGCCTTTGCTATTGTTATTAAATCAAGCAAATGTTTACACGTTTTGATGGAAACAACACAAATAAGACAAGATACCTGCTTGTATGCCAAGGGACTGCCTACATGAATCATTGAGCTCCAGCCTTGTAGATTCTTTACTCTGCAGACAGATACCAGGGGAAGATAAAGTGCAGAATATACATATGTAGATTATGCAAATGAACCTCCACTGTTGAAATAAGATTGTGGAAGTCATAAAAGGTTAAACACCACTTGTTTAATTTCATTTTTCAAATGGAGATTTCATGGATTCTGTGAAAAGCTTCCGCCTGTTCTATAATTTTGAAACTTTATAGCCTGAATTTACCAAGGAGGCACATACCAGTAGGAAAACAAAGTCTGTAAATTGGAGCAGCCCTATTGCAAACAGCGGGGTCAATTAAGTTTGCACTTAAAAACCTTCCACCTCATTTTCTTTTGCTCTTTACTTTCCTATCAGGGTAGAGTGATCAGAATGTCTGTTTTAGTGGATAAGATGGAAATCAAGTTTTTAATGACAGGATTGGGGCAGGTGTTGTGGCACAGTGGGTTAAGCTGCCAGTTGTGGTGCTCATATCCCACATCAAGTGTCAGTTTAAATTCTGGCTCCTCTGTTTCTAATCCAGCTCCCTTTTTTGTGCCTGGGAGGGCAGCAGCTGAAGATGGCCCATGTATGAGGGTTCTTGTCACCCATTTTAGAGACCAGATGGAGTTCCTGGCTCCTGGTTTTGGCCTAGTCTAGCCCTGGCCTTTGTAGGCATTTGGGGAGTGAACCAGTAGATGAAAGATAGCTCTCTCTCCCTCTCCCCACTGTGTATGTGTGTGTGTGTTGGGGGGTGTATGTCTGTGTCTTCTCATCTCTGCTTGTCATTCTGCATTTCATTTAAACAAATAAATAAATAACCTTAAAAATAGAGACCAGATAGATGACTACATTTATTGATTCAAAGAAAGAACACTATCGTAGTCAGCCACTATCCAGAGTCAAGTAATAAGGTGTTACGGAAGTTGGCATATTATAGACATGGAGAGAGGGTACAGAGGGCAAGGAGGATTATATAACAGGCAGGACCAGACATGCAGGGTCTTCAGGTGAAAGGCAGGCATTATATTTTCTTTGAATGTGATGGGAAGCTGTGGAAGTGGTGTCATATTTCACATGGGAATTAAATAGCACCTTCAAACCTGTTTAAGTCAAAAGAATTCAATGCCTTATTGAAAGACGTGGAAAATGTGAGCCAGGAAGCAACAATGGATATTGAGGGTCCCAGGGGTTAGCAGTGATTGGTGGCTCTCACCAAAAAGGGATTGTGGGTATCACCAGAGTAAATGACATTCATAGCCATGTAAGAAGGGCTGCCAGGTGGAGCAGTGTACCTATGTTCCAACAGTAAAGCAAGCTAACAAGAGGAATCAAGGAACACAGATTAGCCTCTCTGCTCTCTCTTTCCGTATTTATTTTTGTGAATGGTGAAGTTAGTACTTGTCAGTTTTATAGGATGCAAAATAGCAGGGAGTGTGAGGAGTTGATGGGGTCGGTGGGGTCTTTTATGAATCTCAAATGTATCTGTAACTCAAAGAAGCAGGTTTGTGGGACTTGAAATGTTGAACCTAAAATGAACAGAGACTTTGTGAAAATCCAGTGTCTTGTGAATTTGTATGGAGAAAAGCTAGGGGAATCCTGGGGCATTTTTAACTGGATCAGGGAGCATTGTCTTTGGATGAGAAGTTATCAAGGACGCAGAGAGGATGTTCAAGGGTCTGGAGGCACCACACCTCCTCATGTGGACTGACTGCACAACAGTAGTCATTTTAACCAGACCACACTCAAGTTTCTTGAGTGCCCTTAGACACTTGGCATGCTTTTGCCCCTGGCGATGTCATGTTGGGAAGTGCTGACACAGTGTAGGAGCTTTTTACACAAGGTTTTGCTGACACAAATGATTAGATTCCATTCTGCGCCGTAGTGATGCTACAGTTTTTGTGATATTTATCCCTTCGAGTTTCATTCCCTTTTCTTAACAGGAGATAGAATTTGTTCTAACTAATTGCTACTAGGAATTGAAATACTGAAAGTAAAGCAAATGATAATAATTGGCATTAAGTATGGCTCTGTTAATATTTTGACTGTTAGTGTTAGCTGATAATAAATAAAAAATACAGCAGACCAGGAACACAGTCTCTGAGTTCCATCATGTATGGTTTCTCATGACAGAGGAGAATTAAACAAAAACTATAGAGTCATTTAATAAATGAGGTAGAATTCCAGAATATGCTAAATAGAACTTTACTAAGCAAGAAAGTACTTGCCATCAACTTGCTGATATTTTTATTGGTGATTGAATAAAGGTCATGTTCAAATTATCTTAAGATGATGTTGAGCTGCAGTGTGAGAAAAGTTACCCACTAAATAGAGGCCAGTGTTGTGGTGCAGGGGGTTAAGCCACTGCCTGTGATGTTGGCATCTCACATGGACACTAGTTCCAGTCCCAGTTGCTCCACTTCCAATCCAGTACACTGCTAATGTGCGTGGGAGAGCAGTGGAACACAGCTCAAGTGCTTGTGCTCCTGCACGCACCTGGGAGGTCTAGATGGAGTTTCAGGCTCCTGGTTTCAACCCGGTCCAGCCCTGGTAGCCGTGGTCATTTTTGGAATGAATCAGTAGATGGAAGATCTCTCTCTTTCTGTCTCTCTCTTGTACTCTGTGTCTGTTTCTCCCTCTTTCCCTATAACTCTACCTTTCAAATACATAAATAAATCTTAAAAAATAAATCAATGAATGAAATCACATAAACAACAACTTCACTGGGACACATGTAGATTGCATTTCAGTTCTTGGCTTCAAGTCATCCATCATATGCATACTTTAGATGAAATATCGGTAAATGTGATACTTCAATTGAAAAGTTAAAAAAAAAAAAGATGTTATTTCTGGTTCCAGTTCCAAATACAGAGAACTTAGAAGTTGTTTCTACCTTACAAAAGAGAATTGAAAATAAAATAAATATTAGCCAGTATTCCTTAGCTTCATCAGAAAACAGCAGTTGTAAGACAGTCATTCTGACATTCAGAGACAGCAAATCCAGAGTCACAAACAAGATCCACCAGGAGCAGAAGATGCTGGAGCTGTAAACTTGTGGGAATGCTCAGTGGCACTAAAGACAAACCACTGGAGGCTTACTGTGATTAGCATTTGAGTGCAAGATCCCTTGTCTATCCAGATTTTCATGAATTTTACCTCCAGGAACCCACCATTCTCACACTATGAGCACAGTGTGAAGTCAGGGAAATCTATAAAAGATGGCCCAAGACCTTGGGCCCCTGCACCGAAGTGGGAGACCTGGAAGAAGCTCCTGGCTCCTGCCTTAGGATCGGCACAGCTTCGGCCGTTGCGACCATTTGGGGAGTGAACCAGTGGATGGAAGATCTCTCTCTGTGTCTCTACCTCTCTCTGTAACTCTGTCTTTCAAATAAATAAAATAAATCTTTAAAAATATATAAATAAGAAACATTATGTTAAGTAAAATAAGCCAGATACAGCAAGGCAAATATCACATGTTCTCCCTTGTATTTGAGAGCTAAAACAAAATAAAAATAACTCCTTCAGAACACAGCATGTTGATTGCTAGAGGTTGGGAAGATGGGAAGAATAAAAGGTTTCAGAATTATAAAAAAAAAAGGGAAGCTGTGTAGGGTTCATTAATTGTGACAAAGAAACAAATATGATGTGTTAATAGGAAAAATGTGGTCAGAGATACATGTGGACTTGGTTATCCTACTTCACAATTTTTGTGTTGTAAATTGAAAATTATTCTGAAATGAGATGTTAATAAAAGAACAGATGTCTTGTAGGAAATCACAGAAGCAGGAAGTTAATTGACTAAAATGTTCAAAATACTGTAACTAATATATACAGTTGTATAACTAGCTGCATTATACTACAAATTAAAGGAAAACTAATTTTTAGATAAAGACTTAAACATTTTATCATTGGCAAAAACTGTTTAAAAATCCTCCAAGGAGTAGAAAATTATGTAGATCAAAAATTCAGATCTATGCAAAGGACTAAAATATAAGAGAAGTAATGAAAGTAAAACAAAATCCTTATTTTTATTCTGAATTTATTTAAAATTAAATGCTTAAAATATAACTGTTAATAATATGCTAATAATTATATCATATGGGTAATTGAAATCATTGACAACAATGTCAAAAGATCTAGATAGTAGAGAGAAAATGAGAAAATTCAGTTATGGAATATTTGCAGTACATGTTGAGGTGGCATAAGGCAGATAAATTTTAATGCATGTTGATATTAAGGGAAATACTAAATTGTTTTTAAAAGAAGTATAATTAGTACATAAGTGATAATATGGAATTAGGAGCAATGTCACAAATTACGAGTGTCAGCAATTAAAGTGCAGTCAATTTTATTAAAATGATATGAAGGAATATATAAGCAACTATATCTGTACAAATCTAAAAAAGTTGATGTAGCAATGTGAACTTTCAAAGCATAAAAAAATTCCTTTCAATCAAAACTCATTCAAGGAGGCCTAAATATGTCTAAGTAGGCCCACAACCATAAAAATTCAACACTTAATAAACCATCAAGAAAGAGAGTGTCAGACACAAATAGTTTCATTCATGAATTCTACCAAGCATTTAATGAAGAAATAACACCAACCCTCCTGAACTTATTCCCATAAATAAAAGTAGAGTGAAGATATCCCAACTAGTTCCACAAAATCAATATGACCCTAATAACTGAACCATCTTAGAACAGTATAATACAGAAAACCACAGGCCAAAATCACTCATAATGTGAATGTGAAAATCATTCACTAAGTTTTAACAAAATTCAACACTGCAAAAAAAAAAAAAAAAGAACAATTATACATTACAACAGCCAAATTTATTTTAGAAATAGAGGCTGGGATTCTTGGTCAACATTTCATGATAAGTTAAATTTATATGAATTAAATTAAGCCATGACAAGAAAGTTTTATTTTTTTATTTTTTTATTTATTTATTTGACAGATAGAGTTAGTGAGAGAGAGAGAGAGACAGAGAGAAAGGTCTTCCTTCCGTTGGTTCACCCCACAAATGGCCTCTATGGCCGGAGCTATGCTGATCTGAAGCTAGGAGCCAGGAGCTTCCTCCTGATCTCCCACGCAGGTGCAGGTGCCCAAGCACTTGGGCCATCCTCCACTGCCTTCTCAGGCCACAGCAGAGAGCTGGACTGGAAGAGAAGCAACTGGGACTAGAACCTGGCATCCATATGGGATACCGGTGCCACAGGTAGAGGATTAGCTAAGAGAGCCACAGCACCGACCCAGACAAAAAAGTTTTAAAACTTATATGATCATATAATTGATGCAGAAATAGCATTTGACACAGCATTGTACTAAAAATCCTAGCTAATGCAATCATAAGGAAAAAGTAAATATAATATATAAACCTTGGGAAAGAAAAAAAAAGCTATATTTGTACAATGATGTGCTTATTGTCCATGAAAAACATCACATATTAAAAAAAGAAGAAAATTCCTGAAATCAATAAAGGAGGATAGGAAAGTCAGAAGAGAAATTAAATACACAAAAGCCAATTTTTCCTCTTATATACAATAAAGAACTCAGAAAAAAAAAGCTGTGTTAATCTAGGGAACAAATATTTCTCATAGTAGTGAAGAAAATCTAAATAAAAATGTAATCCTTTCATCAAATAATGAGGGAAAAATTAGACATCTGTATTCAAAAAATCTAGAAACATGTGCATGTTTACAAAAACTAACCTAAATAAATCTTAGACATGCAGTAAAAGACAAAACTGTAAACAATCTAGAAGGAGTTGGCATTATGGCACAGTGGGCTAAGTCACCATTTGTGATGCTGACATCCCATATTGTAGTGTCAGTTTAATCCTGGCTGCTCCATTTCCAATCCAAATTCCTGCCAGTGTAGCTGGAAAGGCATCAGAAGATAATTCAAGTACTTGGGCCTCTTTCACTCCCTGTAGGAGACCAAGATCTAGTTCCTGACTACTGGCTGCAGCCTGATCCAGGCTATTTTACTCATTTGGGAAGTGAAGCAGTGGATGGAAGGTCTGCTGTCCCTGTTTTTCAAATAAATAAATACACCTGGAATAAAACATATGAGAAAATCTATGTGACTTTAGTTTTGATGATGAGATTTTAGAATATTATAATAATCAAATGTAATGAAATGTCCAATTTACAACAACTATCACAACAAAATTCACAAATCACCCACAGATACAAGAAATCAGTTTACTCAAAGGAGCAAAATGAATTACAAAATCAAATATAGGACTTATTAAAGTTAGAGTCACAAAATGTAAACTTTAGACAAATCTAACTTAAATATACTCAAAGAACAAAGGAAAATATGGACAAAGAGCTAAAGGGAAATTATGGCAAGAAAATTAAGAATATCAACAAACAGAACTTATAAAAGGAATCATAAAGAAATTCTGGAGTTGAAATGCATAATGACTGGAATAATAATCTGGAAAACACTTTTGAGCAGAGAAAGAATTGATGAGCTAGAATATAAGACAATTGACTTTAATGAGTCAACAAGATGAAGAAATAGTGAAGAAAAGTGAACAGACTTTAAAGAACACTGGGGACTTGATCAATTGGATCAGCATGCATATAATCAGAATCCCACAAGTAGTGGGAAGGAATAAAGAAACAGAAAGAATACTTGGAGGCATAATTAAATCACAAATCATAATTACATCATGGATTTGATGAAAGATTGGAATCAACAAACACAAGTGGCATGGATGAAAGCATAAGATTCAAATCCAAAAAATTGTCAAATGTCAAAAGCAAGTATGAGAGGACATCTTGACCATACAAAAAGAAAATGTTCTCTGCGTATTTAACACATGATCCTCGTTGATCCTCATTAAAAATGAATCTTCACTTTCCTCATTAAGTAAATCCTCATATACCCTCATTTAATCCTCACTAAAAATAAATCCTCAGTTTTTCACCAGAAAGCAATGGGATGATTATTAAAGTGCTAAACAAAAACCAAACCAAACTGAAACAAAACCTATCAACAGGGAATCCTACTCTTATGAAAACCATCCCGCATAAATGAAGGGTAAATTAAGACATTCCAAGGTAAACGATAACTGAGTGAAACTGTTTTCACTAAAACTGTCCCACCAAGAAAAACGAGTAGGTGGATTCTACTATGTTAGAATAAAAAAAATCTGAATTGAATCTCAAATCCTCATAAATAAGTTAAGATTTCCAGTTGAGGTTAATGCATGAACAAATGTAAAAGTCAGTATTATTGTAATTATTATTTGTGATTACATTTTGTATTTCCAACGGGATTTAAAAGTAAAGTGCACAAAATAATGAATCTTAGTTAATGGAATGCAATGTGACGACTGTAATGTGAAGGAAGGATGGATATTAAAGATGTAGAGTTCCGTTCCCCTACTGAAGTTAAATCACAGCAATACAATCAAATCAATTCAAGTTTTATTGTCATACATTTAGTGTGCTAGATTTAATCCCCTGGCAACCCCTATAAAATATTACTTGAATCTATATAAAATAAGAAGGAAATGAAACATGTCATGACAAATAATCAACTGAGCAAAAAATAAGGCAGTAATGCAGGAAATCAGGGACAGAAAGAGTGTTTACAGAACAGAAATGGAAGATAACTGAAGCAAAACTTTCTTATAAATTATTGCCTTATATGTAATTGAAGTAAACTATATAATCAAACATAAGAAATTGAGCCAAAACACTCTGGCAAAAAAAAAAAAAAAAAAAAAACCTAAGTGAAAGATCTCCGCGAGGGAGATCCCGGTGGAAAGAACAGGTCATCAAAGAAGGAGGTACCTTTCTCTGAAGGGAGGAGAGAACTTCCACTTTGACTACGACCTTGTCTAAATACGATCAGAGCTGGTGAACTCAAAAGGCTTCCATAGCCTTGGCAACTCATGACAAGAGCCTCAGGTGTTTACTGACGCCATAAACTAGAGTGTCAATTTGTTAAGTCAACAACAGGAGTCAATGTGCACTTACTCCTCATGTAGGATCTCTGTCCTTAATGTATTGTACAATGTGAATTAATGCTATAACTAGTACTCAAACAGTATTTTTCACTTTGTGTTTCTATGGTGGTGCAAACTGTTGAAATCTTTACTTAATATATGCTAAACTGATCTTCTGTATATAAAGAGAATTGAAAATGAATCTTGATGTGAATGGAAGGGGGGAGGGTGAGGGAAAGGGGAGGGTTGCGGGTGGGAGGGAAGTTATGGGGGGGGGGAGCCTTTGTAATCCATAAGCTGTACTTTGGAAATTTATATAAGAAATTGAAAGAATGAATTAATAAAATAAAACATCATGTGATTCAACTGTACTATATTCTGCTTACAGTGGATTCAATTTTTATCCTAAGATCCCAAAGTAGGTTGGAAATCAACATAAGAATTCTATACAATAAATAAATAAATGAGAGTAGGAAAACCTGCACTGATATTAAGTAAAATAGCTTTAATATAAAAAGCTATCACATAGGCCATGAAATAGCAATTATATATTGATACTTAAGCCTAATAATAAAGGACACATAAAAATTATAAACATGTGTGCAGTAAGCAATGGTCTCAAAGAATATGGAGAACTATTCACAGAATTGATTGGAGAAATAAATAATTCTAAAATAATATTTTTCTGTTTGTCTTTATGTTTAGCTTAACCATGATGTGTCTAGGTGTATATGTTTTGATATTTAACCAGATTCATAGTCTCTGAGTTTCCTGGATCTGTGGTTTGCTTTACATCATTAATGTTACACTTCATTATTGTTTCTTAAACTTTTTTCGGTTTCCTATTTTTCATTACTTTCATATGCTAGCTAAATTTTTCACTTTTGAAATCGTCCCACAGTTCTTCAACGATCTATTCTGGTTTCCTTTCTACTCTTATTTCTGTCCTCATTTAAATGTAGGAAGATATGTATTGGCCTGTCTTCAAACTCGCTTACTGCTTCTTCATCTGTCTGCAGTCTGCAGATGCTCTTACCAAAGGGATATTTATTACACTACTCTTATGTCTTAGCATTTCCTTTTGGTCTTTCTATATTTTATGTCCATTATTTAACATGATGTAGGGCATATTGGAAAAGAAGAAAATACTTGACATCATGTACAATAGTGGAAGGTGAAAAATTTTCTCTGCAAGATAAGTAAAGACAAGAAGTCCACTTTTATCTGTTATTCATCATTAAACTAGAAGTTCCAGCCATAGAAATTAAATAAGAAAAAATGAATCAAATTAAAAAATTAAAACAATCATTAATCATAGATTGCATGACTCTATACAGAATAAGGTTTTAAAAATTTTCCCAAAGATACTAAAACCTTTAGCACATTTAGCAATGTTTTCTGGTACAAGATTAAAGTGCCAAAATAAGTTGCATTTCTACATAGCACCAAAGAACTAACAGTAGCAGAAATCTAAAAAGACATCTCATTTTAAATGTTATCCAGAAGGGTGAAATATTTGAGAAAATGTTTAATTAAAGAGATAAAAGAATTTTACACAGAAAGTTAACTTAAAAATCACAATGTTTATATAATTTAAAAATGAGACTTAAATAAATGGAAAGACATTCAAAATTCATGCATAAGGATGTAATATTGATTAAACACTAGCACTACTTGAAAAATCCATAGTTTCATTGGCATCCTTCTTAAAATTTAATGATTTTTTTGAAGAAATGAAGAAACTGAATCTCAAACTTATATGGAATTACTAGGGATTTGGACTAGATAAAAAACTTCTAAAAAGGGGAGAAACAAAAATGAGACAACTTAGACATCCCAAATCAAACTTGCAATGAAGCTACAATAATCAAAACAACATATCATTGGCATAAAGAAAGACAAATAGATAATGTAATAGCACTGATATTCCAGAAAGAAACCCACACTTCTCTAGTCTATTTGTTTTTACAATGGTGATATGCCCATTTCATGAGAAAAGAATAATCTGTTCAATAGATAGTGCAATATTTCTACATATGAAGGAATGAAATTGGACATCAACCTCAACCTCACACAATGCATAAAACTCAATATGAAATGAATAGAAAATTTACATATGAGATATAGCACAGAAGTCTTAGAAGAAAACAATTGAGTAAATCTTTATGGTCATGAGTTTGGCAAATGTGTCTAACACATGATATTAAAAGTATGAAAAACCAAAGAAAAATATATCAATTAGACTTCATCAAAATTAAGAATATTTGTGCATCAAAAGATATTGTTAGGAAAATGAAAGATAACATACAGAAATAAAATCACAAATCTTATGAAGATTTATTATCCACAGTGTAAAATTCTCTGAGATGCAACCACAACAGAAACAAAACCCAATTTAGAAATAGGCAAAAAATAGTTTTCAAAGAAAGCAGATAAATTACCAATAAACACATAGAAAGCTTATCAACATCACTAACTATTGGAGAAATGCAAATAAAAATAAAAATAAGCACATATTTAAAGGGCCCCAGGATAGAATATAAATGTGACAAAAATAGTCTGATTGTATTACAAATATATAGAGGACCCTCCCTGATGGGAGTGAAGAAAACGGTACTTATTCAAGTGACTTTGGAAACAAGTAGTCTGTCAGACAAAAGGAAAAAGGAACCTATGTCTAGATATTAAATTTATTTCCTATATAGTATTAATTGTATAATTAAAATATGTAAAACAGGGAGCAATTCAGTTGAATTAAAGCACAAGAAGGCTCTCTGATTAGCTGGAATACATTAAAGGTTTCAACATATTTTAAGCTGCTGTGAATAAAGCATCCCCATAGTATCTAGTGAATACAATTTGAAGTAATAAAATTAACTAAAGTATATAACTATCATACTAAAATAAAATGTAAATAATAAAACAATACTAAACAAAAATATGGCAATATAAAGACTAGAAAGAATGTGAAAAATGAGACTAAAAGAAAAATGAATTAGTAGGTAAAGCCAAATACATCAATAATTATATGAAACATGGGTTACAATAAATTGAAAAGATATCAGATTTAATAAAATAAACAATAAATCAAGCAAAAATCAGCTACAACAAATAAGCTATTAAATGTACCATAAATATAAGTATACACAAATGCTAAAGATGATAGTAAAACCTATCTTATGTAAACTGTATGAAAATAATTGATAATATCAGCAAAGTAAACTTTATTATGAGAAAATTTGAATAACAACACTTCTTCATAATAAAAGGAATGATCCAATAGAAAGATAAAAAATACAGAGCTTTGAAATAACTGCATTAAACAAAAATAAAGAGAAAAGAATTAAAAATAATGGAGAAGGGCTAAGAGACATGCAGAATTTCATTAAGTGAACAAATATGTGCATTATAAAGAGGAGGAAAAAGTTGATGCACCGGCCACAGCGCACCGGCCGCGGCAGCCATTGGAGGGTGAACCAACGGAAAAAGGAAGACCTTTCTTTCTGTCTCTCTCTCTCTCTCACTGTCCACTCTGCCTGTCAAAAAAATAAAAAAATAAATATTTGCTTCTTTTACAAAAAAAATAATAATAATAATAATAATGGAAAGTTTCCCAGATCTTGAAAAAGATATGGACATCCAAGTACAGGAAGCTGAAAAATATCCTAAGGAGACTCAACTGAAAGGGATCTTCTCCAAGGTATATTATGGTCCAATTGTCAAATGCTAATTGCAAAAAGAGAATCAAAGAAACAGTGAGAGACATATAAAGAAAAACTCATTAGACTATCAGTACACTTCTCATCAGAACCCTGCAGAACAGAAGAGAGAGGGATGATGTATTCAAGGTCTTGAGAAAAACAAATCCTAATCAAGAATAATACATCAAGCAAATACATCTTTTAGAAGTGAAGTAGAAATAAAGTAATTCACAGACACATACACACTTGCACAAACAGAATTAATCACCATCAGATCAGCCCTACAAGAATTAAGTGTGTCCAATCTTAGAAGTAAAAAGATGATACTAAATATTATAAAAACACACAGCAATACAAACTTAACTAACAAAGCAAACACATAAGAGAGAAAGAGAAGAGAACTTGACCTTATCATGATAAAAAGCTACAAAAACACAAAGATAAATAATGAGAGGTCAAAAGAAACAAAGAACTGGTTATTCAAAAATGAAAAAATAAATAAAACAATCAATAAGCAATCATGAAGTGACAAGATTTTTTTTAGATTTATTTATTTATTTGAAAATCAGAGTTACACAAAGAGAGGAGAGGCAGAAAGAGAGAGGTCTTCCATCTGCTGGCTCACTCCATAGTTGGCTGCAACAGCTGGAGCTGTGCCGATCTGAAGCCAGGAGCCAGAGCTTCTTCCCGGTCTCCTATGTGGGTGTAGGGACCCAAGGACTTGGGCCATCTTCTACTGCTTTCCCAGGCCACAGTAGAGAGCTGGACAGAAGTGGAGCAGCTGGATCTCGAACCGGTGCCCATATGGGATGCCGGTGCTTCAGGCCAGGACATTAACCCACTGCGCCGTGGTGCCAGCCCCTGACAAGATTAATTTTGCATTCAACAATGTTAACCTTGAATGTAAGTTGCTTAAACTCTCCATTGAAAAGAAACAGGTTGGATGAATAGATTAAAGAAAACAAGACTCAACTATATGCTGCCTACAGGAAACACTTCTTCAACTCAACAACAAAGAACAGCAAATTCTGTTAAGAAATGGGCAATAGAACTGAATAGGGAGTTCTCCAAAGAAAAAATACAAATGGCCAACAAGTATATGGAAAAATGCTCAGTATCACCAGCCTTCAAGAAAATGCAAATCAAAACCACAATAAAATTTCAACTCATTTCTGTTAGAATGTCAATCATCAAACACACAAAAACAAAAACAAAAAACCTCAAAAACACATCAGTGAGGATGTGGAGAAAATTGAGTCTCATATGCACTGTTTGTGGGTTAGTAAATTGGCATAGACACTATAGAAAGTAATATGGAGTTGCCTTCAAAAACTAGATATTTAACTGCCATATAATCCAGCAATCCCACCTCTGTGTGTATATCTAGAAGTAATGAACTCATTGTATCAAGGAGCTTCCTGACTTCACTGTATTTATCTCAGTACAATACATGTAGCCAAGATATGCAATGAACCATGGTAGAAATGATTCAATGAATGGATAGAGAAAACGTGGTATATACTTATAGTGGTATATTAATAAACCACTGAAAACCAAAATTCTGTCATATTCAGAAAGATTGATGAGACTGAAGGACATCATGTTAAATTAGCCAGGTAGAGAAATGCACATACTGTGCTCTCTCCCTTAAATGTGAAGGAAAACAAACAGGGAAACAGCAACAACAACAAAAAACCCAAATCCCTCAATTTGGACACAGAGTTTTGATTAACAGAGGTCAGGAGGCACAGGAAGGAAGAGAGGGAGTTCGGATGTTGGTGCTATATCAGGGTTAGATAAAGGGAATATGTCCTTTGTGTTACAAAGCATAGCAGGACGATGATAGTTCATGATATGCTCTCATACATTTCATGAACGATTAGGAGAAAGAAGCTCTGATCCTCCAACCATAAAGTAATGTCAAAAAGGAAAATGCTGATAACTGATTGGATCAGTACATATTGAACATGTGTATTGACATGTCACACTGTCACTCATAAATATGTACAGTTACTGTTAATATAAAGCTTTAAAAAGGATACTAGTGGAAACGGATTTTAAATAGAAGGGAAACACATGCAGATATAATAAAACACACACACACAAAATGATTCTTCAACAAGAGTAATGCAATGGCCAAATCCTTATAAATATTGTCAAATAGTAAAAAATAAAAGAAGTACTTGCTAGAGTCAGGAAAGAAAACCAAGATATCTTGCACACAAGAAATGAGAATGACTGTTTTGTGAGCATTTTATGCTTGCTAAGACAACAAAATAAAAAACTTCAGGGATATTTAGCTTCTAAATATGTAACTTTTAACAATGTTTTCCATATATCCATATTTAAGGAAAAATCAATCTTTTTTTTAATTTTTTTTTAAATTTTTGACAGGCAGAGTGGACAGTGAGAGAGAGACAGAGAGAAAGGTCTTCCTTTGCTGTTGGTTCACCCTCCAATGGCCGCTGCAGCAGGCGCACCGTGCTGATCCGAAGCCAGGAGCCAGGTACTTCTGGTCTCCCATGGGGTGCAGGGCCCAAGGACGTGGGCCATCCTCCATTGCACTCCTGGGCCACAGCAGAGAGCTGGACTGGAAGAAGGGCAACCGGGACAGAATCCGGTGCCCCAACTGGGACTAGAACCTGGTGTGCCAGTGCCACAAGGCGGAGGATTAGACTATTGAGCCACAGCGCCAGCCGGAAAAATCAATTTGTAAGGAGTATAACTATAATAATAACAAGAGGGAAAATTCCTAATTTATTTTATGAAAGCACAATCATGATCATGGATTCTAATGAAACAATTGAAAATTGAAATCATTATTTCACATGAACAACTGTAAGTAAAATAGTTAAAAGCCTATCTCAGTGATAGTTAAAATAATAGCAAAAATGACCAAATTGGGCTTATCCTAGATTAAAAAGTTGGTTTAACATTTAGATAGAACCAGTGTGATTCATTTCATTAACTAAAACATGGAAAGCATTTATCATCTCAAGTAATGCAGAAAAAGTAGTTTAATATGTTTGGCATTGAATAGTCTATTATTATTATTATTAACAAACTTACAGATAGTTCTTCACATACATAATAAAATGTAATACCAATTCAGCTTAAAATACACATTTTCACCAAAATAGGAATAAAGTAACTTTTTGTTCTATAGTGAGTTTCTACATGGTAACAAATATTTAGAAATTTTCAAAATTGATGAACAAGTACCATTGAGAAATCTCATTGATTGGTATTGTCACTCTGTTTATTGAACACAGTACAGGAAGTCTTAGATGGTGTAATAAAACAAGAAAAATATGTAAGTACTGGCAAGGAAAAAATCAAGTTGTAATTAATCTGGAATACCAAGACAGTGAATCATCTGTACCACATGTTGATATCAACTGGATCTCCATTAATCAAGATGCCACTGTTGAAATAAAATTCTTCCATTATCTAACATTTGTCCAAGAATTTATTGCTTTGGAGAGTCAAAGACAACATTAACAGAAACGTTCAAGGTAGCAGTGATTGTTTTCTTTAACACAACAAATTCATGGAACAACTCGATCCTTATTAGTATATACATATAGACATAAGGATGTCTGAACATAAAACACTCGAAAATGTGAAAAACAAGCTGAAGATTATTTGCTTGCTAGAATATGTACCTTGACTAAAACTTTATATTTTGCTTACAAGTGCAAGTTTTAATTTACTTTTATCTTGATTTGTGTCTACTGTGTCATGTTTGCTTTGTTTTAGCACAGTAAGTATCTGACTATTAGGGACATAAAAAATAAATAAATGAATGCTTTTATATTTTCTTTGGTATTTATGTAAATATGAAAGAAATGTTTTCATTAACTTTTCCCAAATGATCATCATGTTTTCTTACTTGATGTTCATTTTTGCATGTAATCAAATCTCTGACACATTATCAATTCCAGTGTTTATCTGCTCATTTATTCATTTCTGGCATAAACTAATTAAACGTGGAATAACTAATTAAACTATGTAGTTCATTTTACTGTAAATAATGCAATAACAGGAGATATTAATTCACCTTTTTAACTAAGATTCTCTGTGATCTACACTTTTATTTTCCCTGCTAATTTCCACTGAGCTCTGTCTTGTTTCAGCAATTAGTAATGTTTATTTATGAGTATATGAATTAATTGAAAAAATACATGTCATTAAAGTATGCAATTAATTTAAAATTTTACTTTTAATGTTTAATAGTCATTTAACAAAATTATAGTATAATGTTGTTTTAATCCATGTATATTACTAATAATTATAATGACAGCTTTATTCCAAAAGAAAAAGATACATGCTTAAAGGCCGTGGTTCCAAGAGATAGAAACATATAAATTTAAATTTATAGATTTTTTTTACAGAGATACATAAAATGGTGATAAGAAAAATACAATGATAAAAGTATATTATATTAGGGTTAAATTTTGTGAGAAAATAAGAAATAATATATACTCATACAAGGCTAAGGAGAAAATTATGTAATATAAAATTTGTGACTTTTGAAAGAGTTTTTCCATTCTTAAATGAATACTTATTGTTGTCCAATTGCTGTGGTATTGATAGTCACCTTATGTATTTATTAGTTATATAACATCTTTGCTTTCAAATGTCAGTCTATCAATGGACCAATATGTATACCACGTGCATTGGTCATATGAAAACACAAGCAGCAATGTCTTAGATCACTTAAAATGCAACAAGGATATTCATATTTTTGCACATTTTCTTTAGAATATACTAGAGTAACAACTTTAAGACCATTGGCTTACATCCCTTATTCAGCATCTGAAAATGGAGATTTGGCTTCCCACAAAACTTATTCTAGCTTACTGCAAGATCAAGATTGTGAAACCTGGAGAGAAGGAGTGACAGCAGTCAGTGGACACCTACAGAGAAACACCCAGGCCCTGGGGAAGCATGGCACAGAACTTCTGAGCAAACCCCAGAAACAAAACACATCTAATCTCAAGCAGGAGTACTAGGACAGTAGACTTAGTTTTTTAAAAAATTATTTATCAATTTGTTTTAGTTAGCAAATAAAAACTGTACATCTTTATGAGGTAAACTATGATGTCTAAAAATATATATACATTACAGGTGGCTAAATTAAGCTAACTTGTGCATTGCTTCAAATATGTAGAATTTTCAGGGCTGTTGCTGTTGTGCAGCTGGTTAACACCCTGGCCTGAAGCACTGGCATCCCATATGGGCACTGGTTCTAGTCCTGGCTGCTTCTCTTCTGTTCCAGCTCTCTGCTATGGCCTGGGAAAGCAGTAGAAAATGGCCCAAGTCCTTGGACCCCTGCACCCACATGGGGGACCTGGAGGAAGCTCCTGGCTTCTGGCTTCAGATCGGCGCAGCTCTGGCCATTGCGGCCAATTGGAGAGAGAACCATCGAATGGAATACCTCTCTCTCTGTCTCTCTCTACCTCTCTCTACCTCTCTCTGTAACTCTTTTTTTTTTTTTTTTTTTTTTTTTTTTTTGATAAGCAAGGTGGACAGTGAGAGAGAGAAACAGAGAGGAAGGTCTTCCTTTTCCGTTGGTTCACCCCCCAATGGCCGCCACAGCCAGTGCTCTGTGGCCTGCACACTGCGCTGATCCGAAGCCAGGAGCCAGGTACTTCTCCTGGGCCCTCATGCGGATGCAGGGCCCAAGGACTTGGGCCATCCTCCACTGCACTCCCAGGCCACAGCAGAGAGCTAGCCTGGAAGAGGGGCAACCAGGACAGAATCAGGCGCCCCGACCAGACTAGAATCCGGTGTGCCGGCGCCGCAGGCGGAGGATTAGCCTGTTGAGCCGTGGCGCCGGCCCCTCTGTAACTCTTTCAAATAAAATAAAATAAATCTTTAAAAAAAACCCAAATATGTATAATTTTTTGGTGAGAACACTTAAAATCAAAATTCTTTGTCATTTTCAAATATGAAATACATTGTGATTATCTGTAAGTCACTATGATGTATGATGAATTTACCCTTCGGTCCAACAGAAATTTCACAGCATTTTACTAACATCTCCCTGATATTCCATTCCCATTCCCATCTGTTTGTAACTACCATCTACTTTTTGCTTTATGGATTGGACTTTTTCAGACCATACGTAAGTGTGATCATGCAGTATTTGTCATTTTGTGTTCGGCTGACATCATTAAGATAATGTTTTCAGAGTTTGACCATGGTGTCACACATCCCTTTTTAAGGCTGAACAGTATTCCATGTGTATGTATATCACACATTTCTGATCCATTCATCTGTTGATGGATGCTTTGGTGGTCCTGCATCTTTGCTGTTGTGAATGATGCAGCTCTGAGCATGAGCAGCAGATTCCTTGTGTAATCTCTGGCAGACAATGGCTGGTCACACTGGACCATGGACGGGGAAAGGACTTAAACTGGAGGCGAGTCTGAAGTAAGTTCCTTCTGTGGGAATTCACATTGCAACTGTAATGTTCCCAATTGACTTTTCTCATTCCCCACAAATCCCCCAGTTTCTGGATTCATTAGAGACTAACATTCACCCTGCTTCTCTCACCTCCCAGAATATCATCTCCCTCTCACCTCCTTAGTTTTCGGGGGTCACTGCACCAGTGCTCCTCTGAGATACTCACAAGCCTGGCCCTAAGAAGAACACATGTGATTGAAAACAATCAAATAAAGCTTTTTTTAAGTCCACAGGAAATGCCTTGTCCCAGAGGGATATTTTTCTCTCAGATCAAGATTAAATGATTCCTGTTTCATCAGATGCTGGAGACAGAACATGTGCTAATGCATCATCTCCCAACTTGTTCAATTTTCATCCCAACTTGCTCAATTTTTCTAAACATCTCTAAAGGGATATGTGCAATTAAAATATTTGAAGAGCACCAAGCTAGTCAACTACCAGGTCACTCAATATAGCTGCATGTCTACTTAAAAACTTTTGAGAACAGAGAAAGCAGGAGTGGGCACCAATTATGGCAATTCGGATAATTTCCAAGCCTGGTACTGTGCCTCGATTACTGTAATCTATCCTCATAATACACATCAAATAAGGGAGCTGCTGCTGGACACAGTGGGCTAAGCTCCATCCTGTGACACGGGCATCCCATGTCAGAAAATTGTGCAAGGACAAGCCAGGCCCATAGTTTGACAGCAGCACTATGGGGAGCCCTGTCATGAAGGATATAGGAGACTGCATCTTCATCCACTTGGATTTTCTAATTGAAAATATTATCTACAAAGAAAAGACCTGTAAGGAAAACAAAGTAATTCCAGTGAGTTCAGCCATTACATTTACTATAGTAACTAATATAATTATAGTTCATCATTTCATTGCAGAATTAGTGTATTGAAAATGCATTTAGATACTGCAAAACAACTAATTAAAAAGTATTTTACAAGTTCCTAGTTCACAGACAGTATTCATCTATAAATTTAAGGAGATCCGCCCCAGCGTTGTACAGTGGGTTAGGCCATTGCTTGTGATGCTGGTATCCCATAGCAGAGTGCTGACTGGAGCCCTCTGTCTGCTTCTGGGAAAGCAGCAGGTGGTGGTTCAAGTGCTTGGTTCCTTGCTACCCACTGGGGAGATGCAGATGGAGTTCCTGGCTCCTGGCTTCAGCCTGGCCCAGATCTGGCTGTTGTGGTTATGTGTGGGGTGAACCAGAAGATGGAAGATCTCCATCTCTTTCTATCGCTCCCTCTTTCTGCCACTCTGATTTTGAACAAATAAAAACATAAAACTATATCACAAAGTTGGGTAATTAGATCAACAGCACCATACCCTTGAGAACACAGATGTTACATAGACTGTCCAGGCTTTAGCACAACTGTTTTCATGTGCCATCAGGGTAATGTGGATTTGTTACTTTGTAGGGGAGGGAGTAAAGTATTTTAAAAGAGTCCAGGAGCTAAATGATGTCAATTCGGTGAATGTAATTCCCCATTTTATGTGACACTTCACAAAGTCTTTAGCTTAGTTTGAATCATCTTACTAAAAATACAGTGGGCTGGAGAAGTATAAATAAAACATTTCCCTCAGAGTGGTTTTTATTTTAAATAAAAAACAAAATGTTGATTATAATGTAAACTATTTGATCATTATATTTCCGCTCTGCTACCTGCACTTCTTTCTGCAAAGATACTACTTTACAGACCATTTATTTGGTTGTTTAACTAGGCAGAGTAATGAAGAGATAGATAGATGATAGATAGATAGGAGAGAAAGAAAGAGAGAAAGAGAGAGAGAATGTTCCATCCATTGATTCCCTTCCCAAATGGAAAGTAACTAGACTGCATCAGGCCAAATCCAGGAGCCAGGGACTACAGTCTCTCATGTGATTGGCAGTGGTCCAAATACTTGAGCTAGCATGTGCTCAGAAGTAGGGAGAAATGATTCAAACCAATGCTTTAATAGGGGATGCGGCATCACAGTTAAGGCTTCAGTCACTGCACCACAGTGTAGGACCCAGCATTACTTTAAATCTTGGGTGAAGACACACCTTCAAGATAGTTAAAAAACAAAAACAAAAACAAAAACAAACAAACAAACAAACAAAAAACAAAAAACAAAACTTGCCCAGAAGATTCCTGGAGACCAACAGCTTTATTTCAGAACTTCACAGAATGTAGTTTAGTGTTCTACTGGTTCTACCATATTTTAGTTCTGATTCTGTACATAGTGATTACTCCTCCAATTGTTTCCAAGTTGTAACAGTACTAACAAAATCATCTCTATATTCAGAGATGGTCTCTATAGACTTACTTTTAAAACAGTGGGTTGGGGACACAGTGATCCATTATCATATTTTGTTTTGTAGAACCAATGCAGGCAGTCGAAGTCAAAAGTGATGGTTCTATTGTTGCCTGACTCCCCAGGTAAATTGCTGCCTAAAATATTTGGCTTGCAGTTTTTCCCATTGAAATAATTTAGCTTCTATATATTGTTTTTAAGACTCTGTGATATAACTTAGACACATTGCAGTGCATATATGTACTCATACATCTACTTTCTCCTTTAGAAAGAGGAGTCCTAAGAAAAGAGATAATGTCAGATTCATTGTAATGTTGTAGGGGATCGAATGGTGATGGCTAAATAGGCAAGGCCCATGGAATGTTAGATTAATCATTGAATGGTAACTTGGAGATTTCTGTCTCACAACCCATTTATTCCTTCCACTCCCTCAAATTATGAAAAAGATGTGTTTTAATTCAATGGGCCTGACAATTTGAACTATGAGAAGCAATGACTACTAGCAAGTAGATAATTTCCTCATAGAGGATCTATGTGGCCAATCTAAATAGACAATACTCCTTCCATGGAGAACTGTGTGCTCACACGTACAGTGGAGAACTCTGAGGACATGGGAGCCGGAGGAACCAGACAACAAGGTGTGGGGACACAGATGAGTAGAAAGAGCCTAGGATAAAGGTGTAGAAACAGGAGGGGGAAGCTTGGTTAAAAGGAGATAGTCCATCTGTGGCTCCAGTGGCACAAAAAGGTGAGGCCAGAGGAAAATCTACTCTGGATTTTCCCCTTGACTCTAAATGCATGTGATTAAGTGGCTGGGCATTCTCTGTTGGTGAATTGGGCCTGTTTTCCATTCTGGACATTTGATGGAATAATGCTGGGCTTGGAGAAGGAAATAAATAATAAATTAGAGCTAGAAAAGTTTAAAATTCTTTCAACATATTATCCATGTTTTATCAGACAATCAAAGACCACTAATCCACCACACACATTTCAGAGTTTCCCTGAGCATAATCTCATTTTTCTGGAAAATAATTGCTTGTAAAACATTCTGCCTTTGATTTTCTTCAGTTTCAATAGACCATAAACCAATCAGGTTTACCCAGCATATCCCCCAACTCCCACCTGGCCCATTGACCTCAAGCACTGATCAGGAATAATTGACTTCAGTTACTCTGGGGGTGTGCAAGTGGAATACAGAGCAGGGATGCATTTATTTCTTATCAGGCTTCTAACGGAATTTGTTTTTAATATATTTCTTTGATCAGATAAGCTTCTCAAGTGTGAAGCATATAAATATAAATATAATGAAAGAGTCAAAGAGGCATCGGGAAAAAGTATTTCACCAGACTGATGTCACTGATTTTTCAAACAATGATTCTCTAAATTATAAGCCAGTGAACAAATTAATATACAATAAATTCCAGTACATAAAATGGAGTAACACAACATAAAATCACAATTTTTTAAAAGTATATGCAGAAATAACTTGTGTTTCTGTCTAAATATACAGTTCACTTTGATATAATCAGATAGAATGAAAAGTATCTGTCAGAGGAAAATGCAAAAAATACTACATTGGCTAGTAGAATAAACACTAAATATACTAGATAAGTTCTTCAAATTGGGGAAAAACAAAACAAGGATGATTTCTGCAAGATATCGTGAAAAGTGTTGGCTGAACAAAAATTCTTTGAATTTTTCATGCAGACAAGGAGCTTAGCACCCTGCTTTCTTTCTCTTTCTGCTTTTGCTCCTGGGAGTTGTGACTCACATGAACAAGACAAGCCCGTAGAAGCATACTCATACCATGAGCAAAAGCAGTTCTCTTGCTCAAAAGTAGCTAAGAAAGATCAAATGCTGGAGCAAAGTTATCCGGAAGGCAGACACTACAGATCTTCTTCTAGCAGTGAGGCACTTCTAGAACTGTAAGACAGAAGGGAACTTTTCAGAAGTGATGCATTTGCTGCGCTGGTTATAAAGAACCTAATAGTAATGGACATGCATAGAACCAGGAAAGATGGCCCCTAGAAGTTACTTTAGTTAATAAAAATAAATTGCAAGTCAATTGTGTAAAGACACTCTATGAGAACTTGGGAACACTAAGGAACAAAAAGAAAAAGGAAAAAATGTGTAGTCTGGAACTTTACATTTGAATGAATCCGTGGGGTGACAGATGCCAAAAACACTACTGTAACATAATTATAAATAACATTTCTAAGAATGGGCATTGGCCTAGTAGTTAAGACGCACATTAAGATGCATTAGTCTCATATCAGGTGGCTGGCTCTGTTCCTAACTCCAACTTCCTGTTAATGCAAATCCATGACAGAGCTAGAGGATTTGGGTTGAGTCCCTGGCTTCCATTTTCACTTATGAATAGGGGTATTTCAGACGTCTGTGGAGTGAATCAGCAGATGAGAGTGCATGTGCTCTAACCCCATATCAAAAATAAAATGCAAAAAAAATCACTACTTCCTTAATTAAAAACTCAATGTTCCTAAAATAGAATTTCTAAAATTTGACATTAACATTATTTGCTCTGTATCAAATGTATTTCACCAGCCACTAGTACCAGATGAAGAAAAATATTAGTAGGGGGCAAGACGTAAGGCATAAATTGTGACAGGGTGGGCATTTGTCACAGTGGTTGAGATGTTGCTTGGGATACCTGCATCCCATATCCAATGCCTGAGTTTGAGTCCTGGCCCCACTTCCAATTCCATCTGCTTGCAAATGAACTCCCTGGGAGGCATCAGGTGATGGCTTATGTACTTGGATCCCTGCCACTCACTTGAGGACCCATATTAAATTCTGGGCTCCCAGCCTCAGCCAGCTGTTGCAGATTCCTGGCTCCAGCCCTGGCTGTTGCAAGCATTTGGGGAGTGAACTAATAAGTAGAAGGTCTCTATATGTGGGTCTCTTTCTGTCTTTGCTTTCCAAATAATTAAATAAAAATTATAAAATGAAAAAGAAAAGCTATAGGAGTAACATTTTGAAGTTGCATTAGCGAAATTCCATCTATTGATTTCTTTTTCTTTTCTGTGAATTGGAAAATGACTTTCATTACTGGATTTGATTAATGGAGACCATATTCCAGTTGAAAGAAACTTAGATTCAGAACGTCTGAGTTAAGAAAGTACAAAGTCAGCTGGAGTTCAATGGCTGAGTAGGATTACCAGTGATTAGAAAGGGTTAAATGTTTGGAATCTGAGTCCGAACTTCCAGTAAGCAAAGACCCATAGACATGGAATTTCTTGGAGGCAGCTTGTGACAATCTTCAAAATCCAAATACGCAGGGACAGAGAGCATGAGTCAGAACGTAGTCCAAACCCACGGTTCAGAGACAGCTATGGAAATGGGGCTACAAGAAGAAATTCTAGGGCAAGGAGAAACAACAGCCAAATCAAGTAGAGGAAAGGATGCTTTATGGAGTTTTGAAAGCTGAGCAGTCTGCAAGGACAGTCATTAGATACATGCAGCTACTGACCCCTTGGAATGGGGCCAGTCCAGATGGAAATGCAAGAATAAAATACACACTGGGGTACCAAAATTAGTAAATTGGGTGAATATATATATGAATGTAAAATATTTAGTTTGTAGTTTATATTGTGCAGACATTTAATTGTATGCTGGATATGTTGACTATATAGGATTATTTTCCTTTTAATGAGGCTGCCATTTAAATATGAATAAAAATTATATGTATGTACAGTTTATGCATATCTACCAGGCAACACAGGTTTAGAGAGTTCAACTTTTTTGAAAATGAACCTATTTATGTAAATGGCATTTAAATGAATCTTCAATATTTATTTTCAAATATTGAAACTGTTTTTCACTTATCTATGAAAATTCACTTATCTATGAAATGAAAGTATATTTATAAAATACTTGGAAAATATAACATCTAAAAAGACAAATTGAAATTGAGATACACATTTGAATACTGTCTCTCAGCTCTCCAGTAGATCATGTGGTGCCCCCATTTAGATACAAAGCAATTGTATATGCAACTCTCTGTATGTGACAACCACACAGCCACATGTGGATGACATTGCCAGGATGAAGAAACAGAAACCAAGAAAAATGCTTACTTACAAGTACTTTTTCAGTCTTATTAACAATTTTGTTGAGTTGACAAATAATGTCATATTACTTGTATCTCACATGTTTTTATAAATATTAAATTGGCACAATTTCTAAATTAATATGAAACCTGATATTTATCTTTCATTGAAGAAATCTATTGAAAACCATAGTGGTGAGAAAGGCAAACTCCTAATCCCAGAACTAAGGTCCACCTGTTAGCTGATCTCCAGTAGCAAAGAAGAAGAAAAATGGGAAAAGATGATCAAAGCTTACAGAGACTGCATCCTCGATCGTGATTTATTAAGTAGAAATAAATGTCCAATTTTCCCTATTACATAGTACTAAACCCAAACATTTATATTATTTGGACCATAAAAATTAGGAGCACAGACTTTTAAAGTTGGGAATAAAATTAATGATCAGGGCCAGAGCCGTGGCACACTGGGTTAATCCTCCACCTGTGGCACCAGCATCCCATATGGGCACTGGTTCTAGTTACTCCTCTTCCGGTCCAGGTCCAGCTCTCTGCTGTGGCCTGGGGAGGGCAGTGGAGGATGGCTCAGGTGCTTGGGTCCCTGCATCCAAATGGGAGACCAGGAGAAAGCACTTTGTTCCTTGCTTCGGTTCGACGTAGCTTGGCTGTTGCAGCCTTTAGGGGTGTGAAACAATGGAAGGAAGATCTTTCTCTCTCTCTCTCTCTCTCTCTCTCTCTCTCTCTTTATCTCTATCTCTCACTGTCTGTAACTCTACATGCCAAATAAATAAATAAAAAAAAATTAATGATCATCATTCCACCTTTTTACTTTAGAGGCAAGGAAGCGGATGCAGAGGGATTCTAGTGACAGGCAGAGAGCAGTGAGGACCCAGACCAGCCCCTTGCATTTGTCTTCTGTGCCCAAGCCTGTTCCCAACCAACATTATTACCCAAATTCAGAACTGTATAACCCTTTACTGAGACACGATTCTTGTTGTTTGAACCTTGCTTTGATTACTCAGTATTCATGAGCAATAATTTGGTACCTCACAAGTAAATATATTATTTTAAAATTTTTATCAACTGAGAATCAAATGTGTCATATCTGGATAACCTTAATTTCCAAATTATGTAGGGTCTGACTTAATAAGTTTTTACTGAATGTCAGAGCAAGGGAAATTGCTCCCAATTCAGCAAGCCCATTCTCTGCAAACTTCATCCCTTTACTTTTTGCTGTGATTAAATGAAACATTATGAATTCCCCAAATAACCTCAATATGTTTTTATGATAAAGTGTGCTATTATGTTCAAATATTTATCTTATTCATTGTAACAGTAATGATGTGGGCAACACTTAATATCCTACTGCACTTTCCCAGTTGATATTCTGAATTGAACAGAGCAGATGTTCATATATATAAACCATTTTTAAGTGCACACGTGTGAGCATCAACTTCCCTATTAAAAAGTAACATAGCCTTTGCAAATATAAGAACTTAAACTTAAAAAGGAGAAAACCATTTGGTGTTATGGCTTTTACTATCTTGACAGAGTTTTATAATCCTTTCTCTGTTATGAAAAGAGACTAAAGTTATAAGAAAAGGAATTATTAAAGGAATTTTAACTTTATAAATATTTAATCAAATCAATTAAATTCCCCTCTATGTACTTACTAGAATTAGTAAAGAATATTAGGTTTTAACCCATTAGTATACAGTCTTTCTGATCAAAATTTACAAGATAAGAACATGCTATCACAATCTTTATGTTACATTTCTGTTTAGGTCACATCCCAAAGAGATCAGCAATACAATATACTTTTATGATTTTCAAGCCTCAAAAATATCTTTTAATGCCATGATAGTCAAATGACTATCATTCTTTGAACTATCTATTTTATACCATCTATTTTATACAGATAAATTTATATAGGTATACATATGGATTGTTTTTGATTTAAAAAAATTTTGCATGCTTCAGCATTTCTGTAAATTTGTCATTTAACCTTTCCTATGGGTTGATCTGAATGTACATTGTATTATGTAATCTTTTCAGCCTGTATCAATTAGTATACTTTGACACCATTGCTGATGTGATGGACAGCAGAAGCATAATGATATGGGATTGAGTGAGAACATTTTATGAGTACTGCACTCTTCAACGGATGCTTTTCTGTTGACACTGTGTTTCTTTCTAGAGCTTTTCAGATTCTTATGTTCCCACAGAGTCTTTCTATTCCACAAGTGATCCAAGCATCAGAATGAGATTTAGAACTAATGATTCCCGGCCAGGGCTGTGGCTCAATAGGCTAATCCTCCACCTGCAGCACTGGCACACCAGGTTCTAGTCCCGGTCGGGGCACCGGATTCTGTCCCGGTTGGGGCGCCGGATTCTGTCCCGGTTGCCCCTCTTCCAGGCCAGCTCTCTGCTGTTGCCCGGAAGTGCAGTGGAGGATGGCCCAAGTCCTTGGGCCCTGCACCCGCATTGGAGACCAGAAGCACCTGGCTCCTGGCTTCGGATCAGTTCCATATGCCGGCATGCTGGACATGGCAGGCATTGGAGGGTGAACCAACGGCAAAAGGAAGACCTTTCTCTCTGTCTCTCTCTCTCACTGTCCACTCTGCCTGTCAAACAAACAAACAAACAAAAAAAACTGATTCCCAATTACACTGCATGCGAGTTGCACATGGAGCCGAGAACAAGTGTGTCAGACTTGTGTAAGTTAATTATACACTATTTTTGCACATTAAGACTAGGTGCTGGAATCTGTAATGGATTTGGGAAAGAAAAAAAAAATACACCGGGAAAGGCATCTCCTTTCCAAATCATTCTTTTTGAATTGGAGCTGATCCTCGAGTGTCAATTACACACCTCACTCTGAAGGTATTGCATAAAGACATGTAATATATCATTAACGATTCAGCTTGAGTTCTTGCTGAAATGATCATTCTTTTGAAATTTGGGTTAGATAAAAATATTAATATTAGTATCAAGTGCTTCCCTTTGTCTTTGTTAATGTGGCCAGTAGAACATTTGAAATTGAACACATAACTTGCATTATTTTGGCGCTGCCTTTGAGATCTTAAGTGGGTATACAGAGAACAAAATTGAAATGCTGAGCTCAACAGCAACTTACAACTCTGATATGTGGTAGTATTTGATTTCTGAGCTTTCAGGTAAAAAAACTGCCACAATGTAATGAGTCAACTTAATTGCATAAATTTAGTATTGGTTTGGTTGGTGCTGAAGCTGAGTGTGTGGGCATCTGCTAAAATTATATTTAATTTTGTAAAATTTTAGCTCCAGACCACAACTACTTATAGCAATTAATTTATCAACTGTCAGAAGATGAAAATACAACATAAAATTTAAAAAAAAAATTTTAGGAAACTGAAATGTATTTAATCATTGAAAATTATCATTTTTAAAGTTAGAAATAGGGCCGGCGCCGCGGCTCACTATGCTAATCCTTTGCCTTGCGGCGCTGGCACACCGGGTTCTAGTCCTGGTCCAAGTGCCGGATTCTGTCCCGGTTGCCCCTCTTCCAGGCCAGCTCTCTGCTGTGGCCTGGGAGGGCAGTGGAGGATGGCCCAAGTGCTTGGGCCCTGCACCCCATGGGAGACCAGGAGAAGCACCTGGCTCCTGCCATCAGATCAGCGCAGTGCGCTGGCCACAGCGCACTGGCCGCGGCGGCCATTGGAGGGTGAACCAACGGCAAAGGAAGACCTTTCTCTCTGTCTCTCTCTCTCACTGTCCACTCTGCCTGTCAAAAAAAATTAAAAAAAAAAAACGTTAAAATAGAAAATAAAAATGGAAAAAAAGGAAATTTAGTAAGCCTTCCCTGAGCTGTAATTTAATCACTATACAGCTTTAATGTAAGTTATAAACCATTCCTGTTGAAACCACATATTTGTGTCCAGAAAGTTTTCTTAGGCTTCAAGTTTGGAAGTGCAGTTATTAGTTTTATTCTGTTTTTTAATGGAAAACTGCTCTGTTCTCCTTGGTTTGCATACCTGAGAAGTTGTGAGCCACGTTGGTGGATCCATCTTGAGCAACTTGCTGAGGAAATAAACCCTGAAACTTTATAATTCTACTCCTGTGGAGGTTTTAACTCATTTATTTCTAATTGTACTTCTCCTCCTACAAATACACAGTTTAAAAGAAGAGAATGAAAGGAAGTCTTTTGAAAAACAACTTGAACGGCAGAGGTAGAGAGGGAGAGAGGGAGGGAGAGAGAGAGAGAGAGAGAGAGAGAGAGAGAGAAATGTCTTTTAAACTTCCATCTGCTAGGCTGGCGCCGCGGCTCACTAGGCTAATCCTCCGCCTTGCGGCACTGGCACACCGGTTTCTAGTCCCGGTCGGGGCGCCGGATTCTGTCCCGGTTGCCCCTCTTCCAGGCCAGCTCTCTGCTGCGGCCCGGGAGTGCAGTGGAGGATGGCCCAAGTGCTTGGGTGCTGCACCCCATGGGAGACCAGGAGAAGCACCTGGCTCCTGGCTTTGGATCAGCGCGGTGCGCCAGCCGCAGCGCGCTGGCCGCGGCAGCCATTGGAGAGTGAACCAACGGCAAAGGAAGACCTTTCTCTCTGTCTCTCTCTCTCTCACTGTCTACTCTGCCTGTCCAAAAAAAAAAAAAAAAAAAACAACAACGAACAAACAAAAAAAAAACTTCCATCTGCGGATTCATTCCCCAAATACCTGCAGCAGCCAGGGCTAGGCCAAGCTGAAGTCAGGAGGCACAGTTCTATTTACGTCTCCCACACTGGTGCAAGAATCCAGATACATGAGCTAGCATCTGCTGTCTCCCAAGCTGCACAGTATCAGGAATGCTAGATAGGAGACCAGTGAGCCTGATATGGGATATAGGCAGACTAAGTGGCAACTCATCCTGTTTTATCTGAACCTGTGCCCCATCAAATCGTAATGTATGATATTACCTCTAAAAAAATCTTTGCTAAACTACTTACCACCCATGGTAGCTAGCCTGTGCTTTTCTGAGATACAAATTGCCCCAGCTTAGGAAACCTGCTTAACTCTACCCTAATAAAACCACAACATTGTCATGGAAACACACACACAGAGATGGTTGCTGTGTCTGGGCATGGAAGGCTTTGACACAAATGGCTTTTGTGTATTTAGGAGATCAGGGGATATCCTACATAGTCATTAATACTCTAACAATTTGAAAACATAGTTGAAGATTTCAGTTTTGTTCTCAGATGCATGAGTTAAGAAACTATTCCTTCTTAGAGAATAATCACTATAAATAGTGCATGTAGGCTATACTAATTAAGAGTTGCATAGTCTAAGACCATCTTACTACCTGCTTTGTGCCTCTCATTCTTCTTAAGTAAAAATAGCTTTAATAATGCCTACCTTAGGGAATTCTTTCAATTAAATTGTGAGCAATCAATAAGCTCTAGTTATTATTATGAGGATGATAACTAAATGTTATTGTATTTCCAGATTTAAAAAGAACATTTGATCCCAGGAGAGGAACTGCCCAAAAGTGGAGGAGCCTGGCTATGCTCCATTGCTTTCCCATTCCAAGTCTTGTATGCAGCTAAATTGCCAGTTTCTTAAATCTTTAAAATTTCTTAGTTTATGGTCCTCTGATTTCTAAGAGAGAAAATTGAGCATCTGACAACCTCTTTAATACTCAGAATATAAAACTGACTTTTAAATACTTACATTTTTCTTTTGTGTGCCCCTTCAAATTTAACATGGTAATAATCCAAATCTTTAAGCCTGTTCTAGTTATGTGAGATTGCAATACGGTTTATTTTAGAGAATCAGAAAGGAGAACATCTTCACAAAATGTAAAGAGGAGTAACTAAAATTTCTTGCTTTGGGAGAAACCGTTGATCTTTAGCACTTACCAGCTTTTACACATTGTGCAATGCTGGTGCCCAAGATTTCAGCAACCTGTTGCTCTTGCAATGCATGTATTCAGCAAGGAAAGCAATGATGGTTACAGTGACAATGTATTTAGAAATGCAAGGAAAATTTTCTCATCTGAAAGGAACAGGGAGAGTGGTGAAGAACATGATGCTAGCCAATCTGGGCAATTATATGCCTCCCCAAGTAGTCATCCCAGTAGTAGTCTTATGATGTCACTGAGGTGAGAAAGCAAGGGGTTTGTTTCTGGCAGGAAAGAATGTGGGAAGAGTTATTCAGAGGCTGACTGTTGAATGTACATATCCGATAATTTTTTCAGTGTTTCCTAGCTGGTTCAGAATTGTCTGCAAAAGCCATATAGTAGATAGCATGTGTGGTGTGATTGCAGCTGTTATAATCCCATCATAGCCAGGTAAGTTGAGAAGCCAGTTAATCGGTTTCTTTGCCACTTGGCAGATGCTTAACAAACCCATTTGTACATTCTTACATTATTTGAAGTATTTCTTTTCTGATTTCATGTAGCGGGTTAATATTTGGGAGAGAATAGTGATGCAAATATCATTATCCTCATAGAATTCACAGACTCCAGGGTAATTCTCCTTCACTTTTGCAAAGGACAACAAAGAGTCTAAAGAGATTAAGAGGTTTAACAACCCATTGCCAATCAGTTCATATATTCTTCTAGTTAATTACACACACTTGTGTGTGTGTGTGTGTGTGTTTAAGAATAAAAGTGTGGGGTGGGGTGGGGTTGCTGTGGCACTTTAGATTAAACCACCAGCTTGCAGCACTGGCATCCCATATGGAAGCCAGTTTGCTCCAGGCTGCTCCACTTCTGATCCAGCTCCCTGCTAGTGCACCTGGGAAAGCACCAGTGGAGAGCCCAAGTCCTTGGGCCCCTGCACCTAAGTGCAAGACCTAGAAGAAGCTCCTGGCTCCTGGCTTCAGATAAGCTCAGCTCCACTGTTGTGGCCATTTTGGGAGTGAGCTAGCAGATGGAAGACCTCTCTGTCTCTACCACTCTCTGTAACACTGTCTTTCAAATAAATCAAAAAATAATAACAAAAAAATAAAAGGAGGAACATTAGATTTTAGAGATAAATTCCACTGTAAAACAAGGAACTTGTGCCATTTTATACTTAATTTGAATTTGCGGCGGAGTCCTGACTAATCTGGAGGGGGACTTTGTTCTTGTGTTGGAAACTGCAGGTTCTAATGCAATTTTATGTCATCACAACATGTTCTTAGTGGACTATCACCTTACAGAGAGTACACTGGGGTTGTTATCCAGCAGTCATTTCTCTGAGCAAGGGCAGAGAGTACCAAACAGTGTTTCCCCCGGTTGAGCATCCAGGATTGAGGCGAAGAGAGAGAGCAATGTTCTGTTAATGTATTCTGTGAACTTTGAAAAATCAAGAAATTGTTTTGAGGAAGAAATAAGTATACAGCCCATATTGTGTAATTTTTTAAATGTAACTCAAAAAACAACATTATTTATTAGATAAGAAAGAACAAAAGCGTTGAAACCATTCATGGTGAATAAAAAACAGAATTATTTGACTAACAGCATTAACAAGCTTAATGGCAAATGTATGTACCAACAGGAAGCATACTTCATTTGAAACACGGGGTGGGCAACCACATCTTACACACACACACACACACACACACACAACTATCAAATGATATAACTCAAACCCAAAAGCACTAATCAAAATACATTAAAATCAGAAATGCACAAGTTTGCAAAAAATCCATGGACCCAGAATTATCTAACAGACTTCTAATAAATTATTAATTTAAAGGAAGAACATGAATTCGAATAAAAATATTTGGATAAAAATAACAATGAGAAATACTATACTGCTCACAGATACAACTAAAACGTATCTAAGGAAACTGTATAGCCTGACAATGATTCTATGAATATAAACATTAAAAAATTAGTGAACTAAAATTTAATCCAAGAAGATACATACTTAAATAACAAAACCATGTAAGAGGATAGAATAAAATTCTTAAAGAAAAAGCAAAATCTAAAAAATAGTAATTTTGTTAAGTACAGTGTGATGGTTTATTTTACAAATACAGAGAAAGAGAAAAGAAAACAATTAAAAAGGAAAAATACTGAATAAAGAAATGCTTTCATATGTCAGCATTTTCTTAAACTATTAAAAGTGAGAAATTGCTGGCCGACACAGCGGCTAAGTAGGCTAATCTTCCACCTGCAGCGCTGGCACACTGGGTTCTAGTCCCGGTCGGGGTGCCGGATTCTGTCCCGGTTGCTCCTCTTCCAGTCCAGCTCTCTACTGTGCAGTGGAAGATGGCCCAAGTGTTTGGGCCCTGCACCCGCAAGGGAGACCAGGAGAAACACCTGGCTCCTGGCTTCGGATCAGCGCAGTGCGCGGGCCGCAGTGGCCGTTGTGGGTGAACCAACAGAAAAAGGAAGACCTTTCTCTCTGTCTCTCTCTCTCACTGTCTACTCTGCCTGTCAAAAAATTAAAAAAAAGTTAGAAATTGCTAAAGTATTATTTTCAAAAAATTCCATTGAAAGGGGAGAGGTAGTGGGAGAGGGGAGGGTTGCAGGTGGGAGGGAAGTTATGGAGGGGAAAAGTCATTGTAATCCATAAGTTGTATTTTGGAAATTTATATTCGTTAAATAAAAGTTTAAAAAAATCCATTCATTTTATAAAAAAAAATCACTTTTTTCTCAAGAAGTAAAACACCTTATCAGACTTATATAGTGTCATGAAAGTTTTACAGTACTTTACACACAATGAAGCAAATATAATCACAGAAAACTGCCTAATCAATCTTCTGTTGGTCTGTGTTTTGGTATATCTGGAGTCCAGGGAGTTTGTCTTAGTAGTTTATACTTTGGCATCAAGAAACAGACAATATTCATGTTACATGTCCTATTTCAGAGCCTAGAAACTGACACCAAGATAAGTCATTTTATCAGGCCAATGCCATATTGATTCCCAGTGGAAAAGGAAAAGACAAGGCAAATATAACTGCAAATAGAGCAACATTTCTTAATAGAATCTTGGGAAGTTGCAATCAATACACAGCAAAAGAAGTCTTTGGACAGTTAACTAGTTCTAGATTTCCCAGAGCCATAAAGATATTTAATTTCAGAGAATAAATTCATGGAACCCAATATATTGATGTTACATGAAAATATTATCACCTCAATAAATTTGCCTATTCAGCATAATTCCAAACTAGGAGCCAAAACTCACCACTCATACAAATGATGGATAAAATGGACTTTTCAGGACTTATTAGTGCCCATTTTTAACAAATATCACTATTGTTGATGAAATATTAGAAAATTTCTTACATAAAAAGAGGATAACAAGTATGCTATCCTTTCTATGATTCACCACCTTTTGGGACGTCTTTGTTGGAATATTAAAAGAAGTAAGGAAACACACAAAATGTAAGAAAGGGCCAAGTATGTGAAGCAGTGACTGAAACTGCTTGAAGCATAATATTTTGTAATTCTTGGGTTCCAGACCCAGCTCCACTTCCAATTCTGTTTTCCAGCTCATATACAAGCTGGGAGATGGCAGATGATGGCCCAAATACTTGCATCCTTGACTTCCATGGAGAAGAGTTGGATTGAGTCCCAGGCTTTGCTCTCAAACTCTAGCTCCTGGCCATTGTGTGGATTTCGAAAGTGAATCAGCAGATGGAACATTTTTTGTCTGTCTGTCTTCCTTTCAAACATGTAAAAAAAAATCGATGAAAATGTTTTAAAAATTTAAAGAAAGGGCCGGCGCTGCGGCTCACTAGGCTAATCCTCTGCCTTGCGGCGCCAGCACACCGGGTTCTAGTCTTGGTCGGGGCGCCGGATTCTGTCCTGGTTGCCCCTCTTCCAGGCCAGCTCTCTGCTGTGGCCAGGGAGTGCAGTGGAGGATGGCCCAAGTGCTTGGGCCCTGCACCCCATGGGAGACCAGGATAAGCACCTGGCTCCTGCCATCAGATCAGCGTGGTGCACCGGCCGCAGTGCGCAGGCCACACCGGCCATTGGAGGGTGAACCAACGGCAAAGGAAGACCTTTCTCTCTGTCTCTCTCTCTCACTGTCCACTCTGCCTGTCAAAAATAAAAATTTAAAGAAGGAGAAATATCATATTATCTCTCTTTTGTATGGAAGTAAATAAAAAATAGTTGATCTGAACTTAACATAGTGATTACTAGAGTTTGAGAAGAGGGGTTGGGGCTAAAAGGAGGTTGGATAATAGATGACAGACAGAAGCATCAAGTTCCAGAGTTCCATAGCATAGTAGGACAACTGCAGTTCTCAGTAATACAGTATATCCTGTACAAAGAAATGCACAAGAGGAGCTGGTAGACTGACAACACAGCAAAAAAGTATGGAAATGGTTTGCCTGATTTGTTGTTTTGCATTGTGTATATGTGTTGAAATATTACACCACAGCTCTTCACAATGTAACACTATAAATAAGAAAACAAAGTTTATGAAAAATTTAATATTTTCTGTTTTTTGTTTAAATACATTTTTAAGATAAAAATATAAAAATTAAAGAAGCATATTACTGGGAAAAAAACACTATACACATTTTACAAGTAAATCAAAAGGTAAATACCCTTGGATTTTTTATTTAAATAAATAAAAAAATACCTAAGAAAAAGTAGAAGACCTACATATTGCTAAAGAATCAAAACCAGGTACTCTAATATAGGTTGTAGGATTTCCAATTGCCCCCTTAATTTGTAGGTCGAACACCTTCTCTGACAATCGTTTGCTGTTTGTTTTTTTTTTTTTTTTTCATAAACAGCACGTTAAGTTTAGAAATGTGACTATAGACCAACAAATCATCTCCTGGATGTAAAAGGTAAAATAATAACAATGTTTGATTAAAATTTACATAATTATTCAGAATGGGACAATATAGAGGTATGTAGCATATTCTTTTTTATATGTGTATGTGTATATATGTGGCATTGTTACAATGTTGAATCTTCCAATCCAGGGATCAAGTATAATATTAATTTATGTATGTATTTTAATTTTTAAAGTTTTAGTTATTTATTTGAAATTCAGAGCTACACAGAGAGAGAAGGAGAGACAGAGAGAGAGGTCTTCCATCCACTGGTTCACTCCCCAATTGGCCACAACGGCCGGAGCTGCGCCGATCTGAAGCCAGGAGCCAGGAGCTTCTTACAGGTCTCGCACGCGAGTGCAGGGGCCCAAGGACTTGGGTCATCTTCTACTGCCTTCCCAGGCCATAGCAGAAGCTGGATTGGAAGTGGGGCAGCTGAGACTCAAACCAGCACCCATATAGGATGCTGGCACTGCAGGCGGTGGATTTACCTGCTATACCACAGTGCCGGCCCCTATGTATGTCTTTTAACATTATCTCCAAAAATATTTTACTCTGTATAAAAATGCTTTATGGTCTTTCAAAGAGCTATTGTTGGAGTTTAATTATTTTAAATATTGTAGATGCACCTTATTTTTAATTTCTTAAATATTGTTTTGTTTTATTTTATTTTGTCTTATTTTCTTTAATTTTGCTATTTTTATGTGGAAACAATTTTTACATGTGGATTTTTATGTTCAGCAAACTGCTACATATAGTAACTTATTATTTATAATTTATCTAACACAGATTTATCTCCAAGCTTCAACATTTACACAATTGTGTCATCTGTGAATAAAGAAGTTTCACTCTTTTGTTGCAGGCCTATGCCATTGTTTAATTTTTTTGACCTAATATTCTGGCAAAGAGCATTGAGAGAGTGAACAGAACCCGTGATAACAGGTGTCTTTCAGGATTGACATTTTAGTTTTGTTCTGAATTGTGTTTAATTGACTGATTATTTAATCAATGGCATATCAACTTGAATTTCTGGAAAATATCTAATTTAGTCAATGAATGATAATATAATTTTAATACAGTAGCAGACCTCATAATGAAATGTTGGTCAATGATGAATCACATGTATGACAGTGTCCTTTTAGATTAAAATGGAGCTGAAGAATTCCCATCATACACTGCAAAAGTACCTGTTATGATATCATGGAATCACTTCTCGGCCTTTTGGCTAAGATCAAGTGTAGTGACATCATAGAGCAAAGCATCTCTGGTGCTGGTGGTGATGCTGACATAAATATACTGTGCTGCTAATCAGGTATAAGTCTAGCACATACAATCATGGACAGTACATAAAAATCCTTGATAATGATAATGTTACCAGTTTGTGCATTTACTATGCTATACTTTTAATCATTATTTTAGGATATACTCCCTCTACTTATAAAAATAGCCAGTTTTCTATACAACATCATGCTATATTACATAAGTAGCTTCCTCTTGTGCTTTCTGTGTCCCTTAATTCCTAGATAATAGCTCTAAATCACAAACTGCTACATGGGGTGACCAACCTATACCATCTAGAGTGCAAACACAAACTCTGATGCACCTGTGATGACAAAAATGTCCAGTGGCTCATTCTGCAAAACTTTTCTCTGTCATTAATTGATGTGTCACTGTATGACTATATACTGAAAATTTTCAGTAGTATATGTTTTCATTTGAGATGATGAGACATAGAGATAGAGATAGATGTAGAGAAAGACATAAACATAGAGATGATACAGATGAGAGAGATCAGAGAACTCCTATCTCCCAGTTCACTACCCCAAATGCCTACAATGGTCAGGACTGGGCCAAGTCAAGGCTAGGAGCTAAGAACCCAGTTCAGGTCTCCCACATTCCCACATGGGTGATAGAAGCAGAACCACTTGTGCTATCACTGCTGTTCCCTAAGATGCACACTATCAGGAATTTGGATTAGGGAAGTGAACTAGGACTAGGAATAGAACCCAAGCACTCTGATGTGGCAGGCAATATCTCAACAATTAGGCCAAACATCTGCCACTGGTTTGGTAGTATTTTGCTTTCAATTTTTACTTTTATGGTGATAAAAGGTATTAATTTTCCTTTCTTATATTACCTTTACCTTGCTTTGTAATTAAAGTTATTCCAGAGTAAGTAGACAAATTGTGCAATATATTCTTTTCTGCTTCCTCATAGGAACTTACCACAAATTTGATGGTGTAAAACAACAGAGATTGATTGCTGCATGCTTTTTTTTTTTTTTGACAGGCAGAGTGGACAGTGAGAGAGAGAGACAGAAAGAAAGGTCTTCCTTTTTCCGTTGGTTCACCCTCCAATGGCCGCCGCGGCCGCTGATCCAATGGCAGCAGCCAGATGCTTCTCCTGATCTCCCATGGGGTGCAGGGCCCAAGCACTTGGGCCATCCTCCACTGTACTCCCAGGCCACAGCAGAGAGCTGGCCTGGAAGAGGGGTAACTGGGACAGAATCCAGAGCCCCAACCAGGACTAGAACCCAGGGTGCCGGTGCTGCAAGGCGGAGGATTAGCCTAGTGAGCCGCGGTGCTGGCCACTGCATGCTTTCATGACTCAAGAGTCTGAACACAACACAATCCTGGCAATGACTGGGCTCAATGGGTTTCCATAGCCATGCTCCTTCCAGCAGGGTCTGGTGAAGAATCTACTCCTAAGGTCCCCAATCTTCCCTTCCATTAGCCAGCGACATCTGTTCCAGGTTCTGAGGACAGCCCTTCTAACCCCTTCACCTTCACCTCCTCATACTTCTTATCCCTCTGATTTCCACTTCTGCATTCTACTTCTGCCTTCCTCTTTTTATCTTCCTGTTCTTTCCCCAGTGAAAAAAAGTTAACTATTTTCTAGAACTCTTATAATTAATTAGGCTAACTCTGATATTCTATCCTTTCCTAGATAATAGCTTTGAATCCCATTAAACAACAATAAGGGTTGTTGTAAAATATCATTGTACTCAGAGTTTCTGGGAATCAGAGGGCACAGGATCCTGAGGATTAGCGATACATTCCTAGATATTTTACCGACTATGATTATATTCTCTGTTGAGGGGCATATTCCTATAAAAATGTGCAAATGTACTGTATTTCCCCCCTAAATAGTTTGTTGGTGGATTTCCATTGTTGAGATGTTGATTGAAATTCAATTTTATGTACTTATTCTTCATAATCTTTGCTCTTTTCTTTCATCAGATGTAGTAAGTGGCTTTTCAAGGAAATTAATCATGTGCTGTAAATTTCCACTTTCATTGGAATCACATTTTTAAAAAAATATGTTCTCATATTTTTGTCTTAATGATCTGTTTTGACATCACAATTTAATCCTGATTTTAATTTTTGGTTTCTCTCAACATTTGTTTCTTTTATTAATTGTTATGTTTATTAGTGTTAGATTTTCAAAGGATCGGGTTTTGAGAGTGTTGTTTTCTCTTCTGAAAATATATATTCTATTTTACTGTTCTGCTTCATGATTTCTTATTTTTCTTTTATGAGTTTTGATTTGCTTTAGTCTTGATCAGATAAATAATTAACCTGTTAATTTTTGCTCTTCCCTTCAGTAGTTCTGTGTCTATGGATAACACAATTAATTTATGCATGCCCTGGTTTTCTCATATGTCAAGTGAGGATGTTGTAGAGATGGTTCTTGGCTAAGCTTGGTACAAGTTCTTGTCTCTACCAAAAAGAAGGTATTGAAGAAGGTGAGGCAAAAGTATACAGGAATGTAGGGTTTACTTAGATCAAAAGAAATGTACACACTCAACAAACAAGTGTAGGAAAGCTTGAAAGAGAAAGAGAGAGAGAGAGAGAGAGAGAGAGAATGACAAAAAGCATACAAAAAAAACCCCAACAAGATTTGGCTGTCCTTTTGTACCATAGGGAATCATAGGGGAGTGAAGTCTGAAGTGGAGATTAGTTGAATATTTGAAGAAGGTGGAGATAGTGTCAAGACTTGCATACCACACATGTTTGTGCCTTTTTTTTTTAATCTCAGAAGTATCATGGTGACAGGTGCTGGGAGAGTGCCAACCATGGGAATTTTATTATGATGATGATATAATGACCTAAAGGTCATTGTTGAGACATGGCCTGCAGCCATATTATGTGTTTACAATTGGAGCTGGTTCTATGTTTGCAACATTGTGGGGCTTGAAGTTTTCCACTAAACAAGAAGGGATGGTAGGGGGTGACTGGCAGTGTATAGAAGGAAGGTTTGGGCAGTGCACAGAAACACGGCTTGGCTTATGCAGAATGGGCTGTGTCAGGCTGGGCAGGGCTGCCATGTGGGCTGGCCAGCTTTTACACTGGCCAGCCAGGGGTTCTCCACACCTCAGCTGGAGCTGTCACACTGTGGGCAAAGCCCTCACATAGGTCAGCTGGGCCTGTCAAGTGGCAGCATAACTATGCCAGTTAGCTGCGACTATCAGACCTCAGCTCCTCTCTCAGCTACCTACCTGCCTACCTCAAGGGCACTAACTCGTCTATGGAGTTTTTATGAAATACAATAATGAAATAATATATGTGAAGTAATCATTATGTGCAGGGCAAAATGAGACCCACCAAGGAAATGTCGATTTCTTTTTACTTTTCTTATAAATCCTTTTGAGAATTTTTCCACCTTAATTAGGCATCAATGATGTTTTATAAGCAGTGAAAGAGGGAGGATTATCACCTTCTTCTTAGTCACAGTGACATGCTTTTATATCCAGGTTCTATGTGCCTGTTTACTTGTTGGAAAAATCTGTGCCAGCGATAAATTATAACTAAACCGACAAAAATATTTCTATAGATGTTATTAGTCGCTCTCTCTCTCTCTCTCTTTTTGTTCAGGAATTGGGTCTCAGAGGGACTTGGCAACTTTGCAAGTCCTACAGCTAGTAAATGACAAGCATGAGATCAAAGTGCAGGATCTGAATTTCAAGTCAGGATTCTCATTATTTTCTGTATTCCATCTAAATTATCCCAGTTAGAAACATGGTAAATGTAACAAAAATGTCAAATCAGAAATTGAGCAATTAGATTTCTTATAGCTGACAATGGCTCCTACTTGATTAACATGACTATTGCAAAGCACTTTCATATATATTTCGGTTCTCCCCAAAATTCTAGGACAAATTTAGATGAAGGTAGACATTATAACTCAAATTTCCAGATAAGAAACCTACAGTTTATGAAGTATTTTCAAGGTTATACCACCAATGAGTGGTAGAGCTAGGACACTGGCTCTGGTATGTCACTTGCGTCTTAGATCTTCCCACTCTCCTATGCTGTCGCCGTGACTTAACTCATACAAGTGCCTGAGTCGTGACATTTTCGTCCTTTACTGATCATACTGCCTTTCCCCAAAGGCTTTTATATGTTTTGACATCTTTATAATGTAAATGTATTTTAAATAAATTACTCGTTGTTCTAAGAAGCTATTTATTCCAGATTGAACCTAAGTTATATTTCCCAACCGTCAAGAGTATCTTAGATATAAATTGTTCAGGAAAGTCTTGGAAATACGAGTATATAATAGACCTTTTAGAATGGAAGATCTATTTAAAGGGGTGGGGTTTGTTTGGAGGAAGTGGTGGTGGAGGAGTAAGGTGTATTGGGAGAGTTTGGTGTGACAATCAGAAGCCATTGTGCAAAAGGCATAGTGAGACTGAGCTATCTCCTTGGTCTAGTCAATGGGCAAGGGAAGCTGCAGGGTCCTGATAAACACCTGAGTGTAGGAGGAAAAATACCAAAAATCCTGAGCTGTAGAACACCAGACAGTCTGAGGAACACCAGATAGACTGATTGCCCCTTTTTTGTCTGTTTGTTTGAGTCTCACGGTTGAAGTGTAATCAGGAGGCACAGGATGGTCAAAAAGACCAAATAAAACAGAAGAAAAACTCACATTTAATGGAGGATGTACCATGGGTATGTCCTTGTATCAGACCCTCTTCTGTGAATTATCTGTTTTAAGATTTTGTCCATCTGTTTGTAGCAAGTAGAGGCAGGATCTGGAGGTAAGGTAACTGGCAGAGAACTGAAAGGGTTGAGGGAAGTCCGGGTTTTGCAGTTTTGGGGTGTTTGACTTATTTTATTTAAAAAATACTCTTCCTGAAGATAGAATTGTCTTCCCTTTTTTTCTGGCTGACTCCCCGACCCCTGCTGCCATCATTCTCAAGCACTCCCAGTTATCATCACTTTTCTGGTGTTATTCACTCCTTCCTAGAGCACTTATAAGCAGTGTGCAACTTCCATTACTAACCCCATCCACTGACGGTGATCTGCCTTCCTGTTTCTGCATCAATCAATTCAGGTTCAGTAATACTTTCCTGTCTTGGTGCTTGACTGGGGTGTGATCAGGCCAAAATAGCTTTGCTATTTGCTCCAGGAAACACTTTCTTCTAGAAGACATGCTGTGAACCCACGAAAACAATTTACCTAATGCAGACTAACAATTTGTTCTCCCAGACTTCTTTTAGAGGATGCCTCACTGCATTCACCCATAAACTCTGTCCAGTCACAAACTCGCAAACCTGTCTTAACTCACTCAGCCCAGATCTTAAAACCCTGTAAGTATGCTACTCTAAATAATCCCTTTGACAATTACTAAGAATGACAAGCTCTCGACATAGCCTACTCCCTTAGCATAGTGAGTCAAGAAAACATGACTTTCCCTTGATCCACATAATTTTTCAGTGTTTTTTCTGGAGAAATGAAAGTCTACATTCCTAGTCTAAACACACACAGACACATGCACACACATGAACATGCATGGGGGAACATGCATGGGAAATTCAAAAAGTTTACGGAGCAGGCATTTGGTCTAGCAGTTAAGACATGCATGTCCAACATTGGAAGCCTGGGTTCAGGTTTTAGCTCCAGCTCCTATTTCTAGTGTCTTACCAATGCAGACCTTGGGAGATAGAGGGTTATGAGTCAAGTTATCAGGTTCCTACCATGGATAGAGGAGACCTAGGCTGAGTTCCCAACTCCCAGCTTCAATCCATGACCCACTGCCATTAGTTGGGGAGTGAGTAAGTGAATGGGAACTCTCTCTTTCTCCCCCTTCCTCCACCTCTCTCGGATAAATCAATAAATGAATGAATTAGTGAGTCAATCAATTTAAAGATATATTTACCTCTGTGCCCAAAAGATTGAAATCCTTCTCAGCTTCCTCAAATTATGCATTTGCCTTGCATTTTCTGAAGGTCTCCTCTGCATGAGCATGGTTGTGTGCACGTTGCCGCTCACTTCTCCCTAGATGCCCCTTTTCTGCTCTTCCTTATAAGAAAGAATGTCAGGTTGCTATCTATACTCCCAGCTCCCATGTTCTTACCTGTTTCAGCTTTGTCCAATCAGGCTTTCACCCTCCCCTCCTCTGGCACTGCTCCCATCATGGGCATGGCAGTATTCACGACACTAAGTCCAAAGAATATGGGCTTTTGTTTCATTTCTCAACCACATTAGCAGCCCCTGGACAGGGATGGCTGCCTGGAAACATTCTCTTTCTTCTTCTTTCTCAGGTCTCTCTGTAGGTTCCATCTTCCGTCCTTCATGTGCTCTGAATCATAGCTTCCCTCACTACACTTTGGACTCTTTAGAGTTTGATACCAGGCCTTGTCTCTCTTCCATCTCCCCCACTCCCAGCATTGGAAGCAACACCATTGTCTTGATGACTTCCAAAGATATTCCTTCTTCTAAGACACTCCTGAAGCCCAGATTGAATAAAGTTAATCCTAATTATTCATGGATTCAACATTTGAAGATTTGCATACTCTGAAATTATTTGTAGTACTTGTGCTAGTTGTATGGTCATTCATGGGCATACACAGAATCAAGGGAATTTTATTTCATCCAATGTGTACATTCCCCATTGCGGCTGAATGAGGCAAAATTCTGTCCTCTGGAGGCTAGCATTGTGGAGCAGTGGGTTAAGCTGCCACCTGTGACGCAGCATCCCATATGCATGCTGGTTTGAGTCCCAGCTGCTCTGCTTCTCATGCAGCTCTCTGTCACTGCATCTGGGAAATCAGCAGAAGGTGGGCCAAACACTTGGACCCCTGACACCCACACGAGAGACATGGATGGAGTTCCAGGCTCCTGGGTTTGACTTGGCCCAGCCCTGGCAGTTGTGGCCATTTGGGGATTGAATCTGTGGCTAGAATATCTTTCTCTTTGTCTTTCCCTCTCTTTCTGTAATCTACTTTCAAATAAAATTAAGCAGATCTGCTTAAAAATTCTGTCTTTTGGTTTCATCTTACATATGGTAAATCAGTATCCTATTTTGTTGTCTATTCAGTGACTTTTTTCACATTTGGCAGCATTTTACTTGTGATGTCTTTGTTTAAACTGTCCCCAAAGCACAGTGATATAATGCTGTCTATGGTTCATGAGTGAAAGAACACTATGATGTGATTTAAACAGAAGCACACACAAAATACGTTTATGTATTGATCACTTAAAGAAATTGTAACTGCATTATACCAAGAACATAATCTTGTACCTTACCTGGGAGCACTGGCTCAATATTTACCAATCCAGCTTTCACAGAAACTTGATAGAACATAGTACTTGGAAAAATGATAAACTTTCGTATAGTCTTTATGTCAATGAATTAAAGACATCCCAGCTTTTAGTGTATAAAATACTGAACTCTTTCTTCTCATTCACCATCCTATTTCTCAGTAAGTAGTGTCATGTATTTGTAGTTATGTAAGTCATCACTTTGGTACTCTTTTTTTTGATTCAATGTTTTATACCTTGCATATCCAATCTGGCACCCAGTCTGGCTGATTCTATTTCCCAAATTTATACAGAATAAATTAATTTCTCATCAACACCTTTTTTGCTATCTCTAAACCAAGCTCCTGCATTCTCTCTTGTACACCAATGCAATGCAGTTCAAACTGGATTAGACTGTGAAATTTATGAAGCAAATCACTTGACTCTTTCACTTAATTCCCTTTAATAAATTTCCATTACTTTTAAGCAAAATTGCAAGGTTTTTTTGCAATGGTTTATAAGTTTTGCATATTTTTGTGACTGTCTAACTCACTAGCAATACTTTATGCCATGGATTTCTTTGTCTTTTTCTCTCCACAATTACTTTCAATCTGTAACAGCTTTTCTGGGAAGTTTCCATTGAGTTTTCTATGTATGGATTGGTGCTTTTTTCCACTATTTTCAAGTCACATCCTACCGGCAGCTTGAGCATTACTTTTGCCAGTCTGCATCATAATCACATGCTTTTTGTACCTGTGCCTCTTACTAGAGAACAAATACTTTGTAGCCAAGATGCCAACACTTTGGGAACACTCGGTAAGTAACTTAGGGATTGGCATAAATAGACCCACATTAGATAGTATTTATTGAAGAATTATTTAGAACACACAGCATAAAGGTAGATTTTCCAGAAATCTACCTTTTGGAGAAAAAGAACCATAAGGAGAGCTGAGAATAAAATGATATCTGACACGATGTTCATGCCAATAGCCTTCTTATTTGTTGGTCTTTTAAACAGACTGTGTTTCCATTATACTGATCAGCAGAAGGAGAGATATGCCAGATGTGTGACAGCATCAACACTTCACTCCCCAATGAAATGTTCACAGAAGTGGGAAGGACTAAAAGAAAGTCACTCAAACTCTCCTGATCCGTGACTACGTGTTCTACCAACCTGAGCTCTAGCCAGAGTTGTCCTTGAAAGGGCTGACTTTTAAAGTTTGAGGAAGTGACAGATAGAAAGACTGAGATATAAGACAGCTCTTTAAAAATGGATATCCTTTGTATGATAAGGTCCTATTTTAAAAACATATCTCAGAATATTTTATTTTTTTTTCAAATTTGGTGGTTAAATCCCTGAAGTTACTAGAAAATAGGTGCATTCTGCCTGTGCATGGTGGCCAAGTGAGGAACTATGTTCACGTGCACAGACAACACACATGGATTACCCAGATTCAAGCTCCAACTACATGCTATATTTCAAAATCCACATTTTTCTCTTTAGTTAATGAAAATAAGTTCAGTGTGAGTGATAATATTGGGATGTAAATAACTTCTCACACTGAAAAAAAATGAATTCATCCCCAAACTTTGGCACTGAAGCGATTATTAGTTACTGAATATGGAGGCCATCAGAGGCAGATCCTTAGTACACCATGAAGTGTAAGTGTGTAGACACTCATCCGCACAAACTTGACTGGGTCCTGTGGCCACTGCAAAAGGAAGATATGTTGCCCATTGGTCAACTGCAGCTTCCTCTCCATTTTGTGTTTCTCCCCATGGTGCTGGAGCAAGGAGAGGCAGCAGTCAAGGAGTCATGTGACTCATATTCTGCAAATAAAACTATTTTTTCAAAGTAGACTGTGACATTTAATCGCTTTTTAACTTGTACGTTCTGAGACATTTTGCTCATAATAATTTGATATTTTAACTTTGCATTGTTTTCTTCTTTTAAAAAAAGATTTATTTTATTTATTTGAGAGCTAGAGTTACAGACAGTGAGAGGGAGAGACAGAGAGAAAGGTCTTCCTTCTGTTGGTTCACTCCCCAAATGGCCGCAACAGCCGGAGCTACACCGATTCGAAGCCAGGAGCCAGGTGCTTCCTCCCAGTCCCCCACGTGGGTGCAGGGGCCCAAGGACTTGGGCCATCTTCCACTGCCTTCCCAGGCCACAGCAGACAGCTGGATCGGAAGAGGAGCAGCCAGGACTAGAACCAGCAACCATATGGGATGCTCAGGAGGATTAACCTACTGTGCCACAACACTGCCCCTTGCACTGTTTTCTTAAAAAAAAAGAAAGTTCTACCTGAGCCTTAAATTAAAATAAACTAAGATTCTTCAGACCTAGACCTACTTCTGATGTCAGAGTATGCTTACTCCTACCCAGTAGATCAGCATCTGCTTTGTCCAGACAAGACTGAGTTACCTCATCCATCAACTGGCCATTAACACAATAGCTCTCTTGGATCCACTGAAATTTCTATGCCTATCTTTTTGTTCCATCTCCTGCCTTATGTTCCATTTTTCCCAAGAAAGCATGTCTGCATGCCCTAGATTGTACTCCCCTCGCCTCAACTCTGTCATCATCTCTTCCACTGTTCTCTAACTGTGTCTCTGGTTTCTGGTGTTCAATGTCAGCCTTTCAGAGCAATGTGTCCACATCCTGGGAACAAGCCCTGGATTAAGCTGCTGCTTGTGACACCAGCATCCCACATTGGAGTGCCAGTTTGAGATCCTGGTTCTTCTTTGATCCCAGCTCTGATAATTTACCTGGGAAGGCACTTGAAGACAGCTCAAGTACTTGGGCCCCTGATACCCTTGTGGGAGACCTGGATAGAGTTCCAGGCTCCTGGCTTGTGCCTGAATCTTCCTCAGCTGGTATGGCCATTTGTAGAGTAAACAAGCAGATGGAAGCTCGCTCTCTCTCTCTCTCTCTCTCTCTCGTGTGTGTGTTTCTCTGCCTTCCATACAGATAAATGCAATCTGTGAAAAAAGAAATTCAGAATACCATGATCTACCCCATTGATCATTATTGGGTCAGACTCCACAGTCTAGAAATACTCTAATATATGTGTATATTGAAGCTTAGAGCAAATGATCTTGCTGACTGTGTACATATTTTTCGACATATGCCAGTACATAACTCATGTCAGTGAATACTTAGCATTTTTAATATCAGCATCTCTCCAGTTTTATGGTTGATCATGTAAAGTACTGCCTATATTCTAGTTATTTAGTGGATAAAACCAGTCTTCCAAAATAGTTTTTTCATAATAATTGCTAAACTTTATTGGGCATTTACTCTTGTATTGCTCCATATGGAATTGGCCATTTTTATAGATAAAAAAAATCATCAAATATCATCAAATTACTATGGTTCTGCCATCTTTCTGTAATGCTGTACTATTTCACATGTATTCTATCCTACACACACACACACACACACACACACACAAGCAAGTTCTGATACACTATTATTCCAACATGCTTGCAGAATACCTGTGGCTTAAAACAACCATGGAATTGCTTCAGAGCTAAGTATTGAAAGAATTCAAACTTAGGCTGTCCAATGCACACTGGACATCATGTTACCTTGTCTCCAAAACTTCAAGTAGTTTAGGATCACACACGCACACGTGCACACACACACACACACACACACACAAGTACTGATATGCTATTATTCCCACATGCTTGCAGAGTACCTGTGGCTTAAACAACTTTGGCAATGCCTGGATCTAAGTAGAGTCTTGGTACAATTCAAGCCCCAGTAGTTCAAATCTAGGACATTAACAATGGATATTATGTTACATTGTCTTCAGGACATGAAGTAGTTTAAGAACAACTCCTTATTCTTCTGACAGGGTCAAGTCAGCATTCTAGATCAATTCAGCACTCTAGAATGCTTTCAGTCTTTTTAGACCAAAGTTTCTGTAAAATTGCGCTAGAATTGACCTGGGCTGGTGAGGAGGTACTGTAGAGTACCTATCAAATGGGCAAGGGCTTGTGGCTACCTGTTCCTCACCAACTACCTGATGTAAAGCAAAGAAAAGGGAGTCTGTGGGTCAGAGTATCTTTTACAGAAGTCATCCCTTTTCCTTTGGCATATGGGTCATTGAAAAATATTACTCATTTCCATTTTGATTCTTTCAAATTAATTGGAACCAATAAACTGAAGTCTGATTTTATGTTCAAGGGAAGGCTCAAGTGAGCCCTTTATATTTGAAATATTAAGTATTCCTGGAAACTTAATGGAGGACCATTTGTCTTCTAGTAAATCCTTTGGAAATTGAATATTGAGTGGTTTTGCACAAATCTTAAGGTTTTGGTTTTAAGACCTTCTCTCATTCTCTTTTGCTAATCTAACTACTTCTTTCCACCCTCATATTTTATTTAAATGGAAGAAAGTTCCTTAATAGTATGTGTGTACACATATATGTATGTATATATGTCTGTAAATATATGTATATATATATATATATGCTGAATCTATACATCCACAAAATTTTATCTGAGAGAGAGAGAGGCAGAGAGAGGAAGAAATAGTTGAAAATAACTGGGTGTGAAATGTTTGTTGTGTGCCAGACAAAATGTGCACTGAACAGCTTGTTTCTCTAACATACCAGTAGTGCATATGTTTGATTGACAGAATGAGCATATGCATCATCTGGTAATTCCTCTTTGGTTTATAGTCTTAATACCTCAATTGTGTAAACATAATAACAGACTGCCTATCACTACAAATTCCAGGTTTTTTGAAAGACAAATATTTATTTCCAGACTAATTCTTATTTTAATTTTTTATTTATTTATTTTATTTTTATTTTTTTTCTGACAGGCAGAGTTAAACAGTGAGAGACAGAGAGAGACAGAGAGTCCAGACTAACTTTTAAAGACAATTATTGATAGCATGACATATACAAGATTCAACCTTAGGGTGGTTCTGAACAGCATTTTTTAAAGTAATGACAATTTTTGGAACTTTCAGAGAGATCATTGATTGAAATCTCCAATGGTAATACTATTAATTTATTTAAATATTAATCCCACAACTATTTAGAAGAATCTCTCCCAGTCTGTCTTTTTCAGCAGCACTTTATGTTGAGAACAGAGAGATGTACAAACAACATGAAGTAGAGCACTCCTTGACAAATTCTCTTTAGAGGTGTACACCAAGAGTTGACAGAGAAACAGTTGTTGGGTCTTCTGCTTGTATGTGAATTTTCAATAAAATTCAGAATAAAATCAGTAAACTCCAATTTATTTTTGAAATCCTTAAAAAATGCATCATATAATTAGAAGTAATTATTTTTCATCCCTATATTCAAGTTACCATATTCAGTTTGAGGTATATGTTCAAACTCCATTTCATGAAAGACTTACTATCACTTTTAGGTGGGTACAGCACAAATCAATATTTTGCTTCCGATGATCAGAATACATTAAGTTTTAGGGCAAGCCAGATTAGATTGTGTCATTCTATATACCAAATGGCTTACTAAACAAACAAAGGAAGGGGAAGAGCAAAGTGGATATTTATCCAACCTAAGAAAGCAAAATAAAACAACAAAACTTTAAAACAATTTGCACAGGAATTATACTAATTAAAGACAACATGTTTATTCATTGAAGCAATATTTGTGAGGTCTTTACTATTTGAATTCTCTTTCTTAACAGTTGAAATTAGTTTCATGGCTCAAAATGGTGACATAAAAATATTCAACAATGCTTAATGACTAAAACCAAAATTATATCTGTATACTTAAATAATTCAGAAATAATTTTTTATTAAAATCCTGTCAAAATATATTTCTTGGGACCAGTGTTTAGATTAACAGTATAATGGTTAAGATGTCCACATCCCACATCTGAGTGTCTGGCTCTGATATCAGGTTCCAGCTCGTGACTCCCACTTCCTGCTATTACAGACCCTAGGGAGCAGTGGTGTTGGTTCAAGTGATCTGGTTCTTGCTACTCACATCAGGGGTTTGGACTCGGTTCCCAGCTCCCAGTTTTGGATTTTGCTCAGTCCTGGTCATTATATGCCTTTGGGGAGTTGAACCAGTAGATAAGAGCTTTCTATCTGCCTCCTGAATAATAAATTGTGAAAAACAGATATTTCCTTGCCAGTATCATAATAAAAATAAGTAAATGAAACAGCGTCCATGAATTTGGATTATTTTTAAAGTATATAAAATATTCCTTCATTGAGATTAAAATTTTTAGGCAAATCATTGACTCTTGTTTTTATGAATCTATCAGGACAAGATATAGTACAGCATGGAACTTTGTTCATCCAGCTCTCATAGGTGTAAAAAGTAGTCTCCATTAGAAAGCCAGTTCTCTAATGTTGAAGTCTCATAGTCAGTGAATGAAGAGATGCCATGTACATATAATGAACTGGGAGAAGTTCAGTCAATTGCCAGGGCTAAGAGTGAGAATAGAGTAAAGGTGAGTGGGTAAGAGACACAGGGAAGCAATGCTCCAGAGAGGAATTTGCCATCTTCTGTCCACCTCATTTTTTTTATGCCGGGGAGACGGAGAGAGGGAGGAAGGGAAGAAGAGAAAGAGAAAGAGAGAGAGGGAGACTGATTCTAGGAGGTTGCAGGGCAGGAGGTTTAAATAAGACCTACACAAGGAGTCCCACCATGGTCCACCACATTCATGATATGGAGGACAAGGGCTAGGTATGTCACCATCATCATCTGAATCACTCAGAGCTAATGGAAGCTGCACATCAATTTTGGAAAATTCAACGGGCATTAAAACTTAGGAGAAAGTGAAGACCACAATAATATTTAGAGGAGTATTTCCTAGTTTATAGCATCATTTGGGGAAAATCAAAAATGCTATTCAGAATATCAAGGGAAGAGGTGATAATGGTCCAATAAGTTTGAAAATCATACCACACAGTAGCTTTCACAATACCAACCAGTAAACAGATTAAAGATCCAACAGCCTGGTTGAAAATGGATATTTTTAGCTTTTATTTAATAAATACATATTTAATAGGTACAGCTTTAGGAATATAGCGATTTTTCCTTCCATATCAGCCCTCCCATCCCCACTCCTGTCCTACGTGCTACTCCCTCTCCCATCACATTCTTCATTAGGATTCATTTTTAATTATCTTTATATACAGAAGACCAACTCTATATTAAGTAGATTTCAACAGCTTGCACGCACACAGACACACAAAGTATGAAGTACTGTTTGAAAACTAGTTTTACTATGAATTCTCATAGTACAACTCATTAAGGACAGAGGTTCTACATGGGGAGTAAGTGCACAGTGACTCCTGTTATTGATTTAACAATCGACACTCTTATTTACGACTTCAGTTATCACCTGAGACTCTTGTCATGAGCTGCCAAGATTATGGGAGCATTTTGAGTTCACAAACTCTGTCAGTACTTAGACAGGACCATAAGCAAAGTGGAAGTTCTCTCCCTTCAGAGAAAAGTGAAGTGAAACAAGACCCCAGCAGCCCAAAACACTGGTGAAAAAGCTACAGGAAGAGCCTAGAGGGAACCCAGCTTGGAGCCCCATGGAGGAAAGTGTACCAAGCAAACTAGAGAAGGAAAAAAAAAAGGATGGACACACATGTTTCTCTCTCCCTGATCACTTTACAACGGCATCCTGTAACAAGCTGACAAAGTGGCCACCATTTCGGGCATACATAACAGCTGTGCCAGCAACAGTTTGTGCCCAGCAACCATCCAAGTGGAGATCCTGACTCTGGTGAGGAGAACTAAGAGAGGGCTAGGAGCCTGTGACTGGTTGAGGCTTTTGTACTGGGATTGTGAATAGAACTGAGGGCATGTGGGTTGACTCACGGTGAGGCTGGGGCTTTGAGCAGTCACAGGGGGAGACTCCACAAGCTCAGGGTTTCCTGGTTACCTGGGGAGAGACATTGCTGGGGAATCTGAATTTACACTGAGGACTGCACAGATCCTTGTGTGGTCCTTGGGACAGAGTGTACAAATATTATACTCAGCACTGGTTTCCACTGAGTAGAGGAGCCCAACTGAGCAGAATAAATCTCCCTTCTGTTAAAAAAAAAATTGTGAGAAGATTAACCATGCCAAACCTGGGTGTGTCACCTTAGACATGCCCTTAACTCTGGAGAATTGAACAGAGCTCTCTGACCACACACACTATAAGCTTCTAGAGATTCACTGAAAGCAGATATTCAAATTTTGTACAGAATCATAGTACAAAGATAAAAGCCACCACAGCAGAAAAAACAAAAACAAAACAAAACAAAAAAACAAAAACGAGTAGCTCCAAAAATGCCAAATAACAAACACACCAATTCAAGAAACAAGAATAAGGAAGACAACATAATGCTCCCAAAATAATATAACACTTCAGTAATAGATTGTGAAGAAGATGAAATAGAAGAAATGCAAGAAATGGAATTCAAACAATTGATCATAAGATTACATAGAAGTAATCAGAAGCAAATGCACAAACTAATGAAATATGTACAGGACATGAAAAAAATTCTCCCATGAAATTCAGATCTTAAAGAGAAATCAAAATGAAATGAGGAATTCAATGGAACAAATAAAAAATGCAGTGGGGAGCCTTAAAAACAGAATTTGTGAAGTAGAAGAAAGAATATTGAACTTAAAAGACAAAGCACAGGAAAGTATACAATCAAACCAAAGACAAGAAGAGGAAATCAGGAAACTATATAACACTGTTGCAAATCTACAGGGTACTAAACAAAGACCCAACATACAGGTTATAGAAGTTCCTGAAGGCATGGAGAGAGAGAAAGGATTAGAAGGCCTCCTTAGTGAAGTAATAGCAGGAAATTTTCCTGGTTTGGAGAAAAAAAGAGACATCCAAGTACAGGAAGCACACAGAACTCCCAATAGACATGACCAGAAAAAATTCTCACCAGGACCATTGCAGTTAAACTCACCACAGTAAAACATAAAGATCAGATCCTAAAATGTGCAAGAGAGAAATGCCAGATTACTTTCAGGAGATATCCAGTTAGACTCACAGCTGACTTCTCATCAGAAACCCTGCAGAGTAGGAGGAAATGGTGAGATATAGTCCAAGTCTTAAGAGAAAAAACTATTATCCCAGAATATTACACCCTGCAAAGTTCTCATTTGTAAATGAATACCTTCTTTAACAAACAGAAATTGAAAGAATTTGTCACCACTTGTCCAGCCCTACAAAAGATCCTTAAGGATGTGTTGCACACAGAAACACAGAAACATGGTCATCACTACAAAAGAAGGTAAAGGAAGGAAGTCTCTCAATATAAGTTCAAAGGAAGGGCCGGCACTGTGGCGCTGTGGGTTAAAGCCCTGGCCTGAGGTGCTGGCATCCCATATGGATACCAGTTCTAGTCCTGGATGCTCCTCTTCTGATCCAGCTTTCTGCTATGGCCTCGGAAATCAGTAGAAGATGGCCCAAGTCCTTGGGCCCCTGCACCCACATGGGAGACCCATAGGAGGCTCCTGGCTCCTGGCTTCGGATCAGCGCAGCTCCAGTCATTGTAGCAATCTGGGGAGTGGACCAGAGGATGGAGGGCCTCTCTCTCTCTCTCTCTCTACCTCTCTCTGTAACTCTGTCTTTCAAATAAATAAAATAAATCTTTAAAAAAAGTTCAAGGGAAACTCAAAAAAAAAAAATAGGAGTATTTTTGGAAAAATGGCAGGGCAAATTCATTACTTATCAATAGTCACCTTGAATGTAAATGACCTCAATTCCCCAGTTAAAAGACACAGATTGGCTGAATGGATTAAAAACAAAACCTGTATATTTGCTGCCTACAAGAAACACATCTCACCAACAAAGATGCACACAGACTGAAAGTAAAAGGATGGAAAAAGATATTACCAACAGAAACGAAAAAAGAGCTGGTGTAGCCATCTTAAAATCAGACAAAACAGATTTTAACATAAAAAAAGGTTAAAAGAGACAAAGAAGGGTGCCATGTAATGATTAAGGGGTCAATTCTACAGGAAGATGTAACCATTATAAACGTATATGCACCTAATTACAGGACACCTGGCTATTTAAGAGAAATGTTAAAGGATTTAAAGGGAGACTTAGACGCCAATACAATAGTACTGAAGGACTTCAATACTCCACTTTCAGCAATGGACAGATCAACCAGACAGAAAATCAACAAGAAAACAACAGATTTAATCGACACTATAGGCCAAATGGATCTAACAGATAGCTACAGAACTTTTTATCCACAGCTGAAAACTATGCATTCTTCTCAGCAGTGCATGTAACTCCCTAGGATTGAGCACATACAAGGCCATAAAGCAACTCTCAGAAAATTCAAAAAATTAAAATCTTGCCATGCATCTTCTCAGATACAATAGAATGAAATTGGAAATCTGCAACTCAGGAATCTCTAGAGCATATGCAAACACATGGAGACTAAATAACATGCTCCTGAGTGAACAGTGGGTCATAGAAGAAATCAAAAGAGAAATCAAAAAGTTACTGGAAGCAGATGAAGATGACAACACAACATAACAAAACTTATGGAAAACAGCAAAAGCAGTGTAAAGAGGAAAGTTTATAACAATAGGTGCCTACATCAAGAAGTTGGAAAAGCACCAAATAAATGAGCTTTCATGCTTCTCAAGGATTTAGAAAAACAACAGCAAACCAAACCCAAAAGTAGTAGGAGAAAAGAAATAATTAGAGAAAAAAATCAACAAAATGGAATAAAAAAATACAAAGGATCAGCAAAATGAGAAGTTGGGTTTAAAAAATAAATAAATAAATAAACAGGCCAGCACTGTGGCTTACTTGGCTAATCCCCTGCCTGTGGCGCCAGCACCCCAGGTTCTAGTCCTGACTGGGGCTCTGGGAACTAGTCCCAGTTGCTCATCTTCCAGTCCAGTTCTCTGCTATAGCCCAGGAATGCAGTGGAGGATGGCCCAAATGCTTGGGTCTCTGAATCCGCATGGGAGAACAGGAGGAAGTACCAGGCTCCTAGCTTTGGATCCACGTGGTGCCAGCCATGGCGGCTATTAGGGGAGTGAACCAACGGAAGGGAGACCTTTCTCTCTCTCTCTCTCTCTCTCTCTCTCTCTCTCTCTCTCTCCCCCTCACTGTCTAGCTCTGACTGGCAAAAAATAAATAAATAAAAAAAATTTTAAAAATTAACACACCATTGACCCTATTGACCAAAAAAGGAGAGAGATAACACAAATCAATAAAACTAGAGATGAAATCGGACTTACCACAAATGGTAGAGTTAGAAACCTGCCAGGGGATTCCAATTCAATCCCATCAAGGTGGCATGTACCAATGCCATCTCACTAGTCCAAGTGATCAATTTCTCTTCACAATTGATCATAATGATAGGCCTAAGAGTCAAAGGGATCACATAAACAAGACTAGTGTCTGCTAATACTAACTGATAGAACTAAAAAGGAGAGAATGATCCAACATGGGAAGTGGGATACACAGCAGACTCATAGAATGGCAGATGTCCTAAACAGCACTCTGGCCTCAGAATCAGCCCTTAAGGCACGCAGATCTGGCTGAAGAGCCCATGAGAGTATTTCAGGCATGGAAAGCCAAGATACTCTGGCAAAAACCAAACAAACAAATAAAAAATAAACCTAAATGAAAGATCTCTGTGAGTGAGATCCCAGCGGAAACAATGGGCCATCAAAGAAGGAGGTACCTTTCTCTGAAGGGAGGAGAGAACTTACACTTCAACTATGACCCTGTATAAATATGATCAGAGTTGGGGAACTCAAAAGGCTTCCATAGTCTTGGCAACTCATGACTGGAGCATGGGGAGATTACTGACGCCATAAACTAGAGTGTCAATTTGTTAAGTCAACAACAGGATTCACTGTGCACTTACTCCTCATGTAGGATCTCAGTCCTTAATGTATTGTACAATGTGAATTAATGCTATAACTAGTACTCAAACAGCATTTTACACTTTGTGTTTCTGTGTGGGTGCAAACTATTGATATCTTTACTTAATTTATACTAAATTGATCTTCTGTATGTAAAGATAATTGAAAATGAATCTTGATGTGAATAGAATTTGAGAGGGAGCAGGAGATGGGAGGGTTGTGGGTGGGAGGGAGGTTATGGGAGTGGGAAAGCCATTGTAATCCATAAACTGTACTTTGGAAATTTATATTTATTAAATAAAAGTTAAAAATTAGAGATGAAAAAGGAAATGTAATAATAGACACCACAGAAATAAGAAGAATCATCAAAAATTATTACAAAGACCTGTATACCAACAAACTGGGAAAACTGGAAGAAATGGATAGATTCCTGGTTACATACAACCTACCTAAATTAAGCCACAAAGACATAGAAAACCTAAACAAAATGTATCTTTTTAAATTAACCTGATCTTTTGTGGCTCAAACTGAGTCAGGGTTTTTGATTTTGTAATATCTTTAGCAACATCCTGCAGACCTGTGTTCCTGGTAACTGCAATTTGGGAACTGCTGAGTTTGGAAATAGGTGTTAGAATTAATCTAGAAAGGAAACCTGGTGCTGAGTTATTAAACAGTAATAATGAGCATTGAAGAGCAATGAGAAACTGAATTCAGCTGAGGAAGTCACTACTTTAAAAGATGTGCATTCAATTATTGTATGTTTTAATATATAGTATATAAAACATACAATTATGTGCTTTTAGACATTATATATACTGTTGTATATATAATAATGTATACTTATATATAAAAGTATATTTTATACTTAATAATATATTCATGTTTATATTTAATTTTGTACATATATACTAATATATACTTAACTATAAATATGTAAACATAAATAAAAGTTAATTTTTATAAGTGTTCATATATGTATACAGACACACCTACACTTAGAGAGAGGGGGGAGGAGAGAAACAGAGCAAATCTAGCTTTAATAAACATGTCAGAATGAAACCACACTTTGAAGAAATCTGTCATGAATGATTGGGCTACAGTTAAGACATCTTGTGGCACCAAATAGGTAGAAAGCTCCTAGAAGATAGATTCGGAAATGCTACCCTTACCAAAACCACACCCATAATTAAAATCTTCTCAAAGCATAATGGTTTATTGTGCCTAAGCTCTTTTGAAACAATATGCCCAGTCAAGCTAATATTGAGCCAACCCAAGAAGCAAATAAATTATTATTTATTAGAATTCAGCTAATAGTGCTGAGTGTTCGCATCTCTGAAGATCAGAAAGGCAGCAACATAATCTGTTGTTCTCTCTGTTGCTCTAATCGAACTGAGACAACTACTGGTGGTAGAACCTGTTCCTCTGGACAACTCACTTGCATCAGCCTTCATTGTCTTATGTGTGGATGGGAGGAGTAATTAATACCTGAGGGGATTTGGGACTTAATGAGTAAGAACTCCACACTTCATTCTTTCAATCTCAATGTGCTTTCAATACAGGGAAGCGATAAAAATGGACCTTCCTGTAAATGCAGAAACTGAGAACAAAGCATGGTTACCACATTTTCTCAAAGAAGGGGCATACAGTTAGACTCATATTCCTTGGGTTTTTGTCCAAATATTCTCTCTCTTCACTCCAATAGTTTTGAAGCTTTTTAGTGAAGATATTTATATTCTAACTGGCAACAAAATAATGAAAATTTCTTCTATGAGCAATTTCAATAAAAAGTGCTGGAGAAGCGATGTCACACACGAAGGTCTTTCCCCAGAAACAGCTGGTAGGAGAAAAATCCAAATTTAAAAAGGAAAAATGCACGTGTGTGGACATGCACACACACACACACAGGGAAAAAGGGAGAATCATTATCTAAAAACAAAATATTCTCCTTTTTTAAAGATAAATTTATTTATTTGAAAGGCAGAATTACAAAAAAAGAGGGAGGAGAGACAGGAAGTTCTTGCATTGGTGGATCACTCCTCAGACGGCCACAACAGCTGAATTTGGGCCCATCTGAAGCCAGGAGCCAGGAGATTCTTCGAGGATTCCCATGTGGGTGCAGGGGATCAAGCACTTGGGTCATCTTCCACTGCTTCCCCAGGTTACAGCAGATCCTTATCAGAAGAGAAGCCAGGACACGAACCCATGCCTATATGGGTTGCTGGCACTGCAGGCGGAGGCTTAACCACTATGCTGCAGCCCCAGCCCCAGCCCCAGCCCCAGCCCAACCCCAGAGGAAATCTCTTAACAGAAGTTTACAAGTGGGCTGATTGTCTTATTCCTCGAATCAGACACCACATTCATTGAGAACAGCAGCCTACCCTTAAGGTCCTTAAATGTACTTCCTGACCCCAAGAACCCAGAGGCCAGCCAAGCACTGGCAACATGGTATACAGCACTAAGCAAATGCTTTGAGTCTGATATTTGATTTCACACCATGGCATCACAATCTTTTATTCACTCACAAATATTTCTTCCTGAAGGAAATGAACTCCTTTATCAGTTATTTTTTTTTTCCTTTACGTGGAGTTTACTCGGTGATACACAAGACTGTTGAGCAGAGTTAAAACAAAGCGGGTAGTAAAGGCCTTCGCCACTGCCGGGGCTCTGCCCCTGATTGCTTTCGTTATCTCTGCCAGCAATGAGACTGCGAGGAAATTGGCACGTGGGTAGCAGGCAGAGTGAATCAATATGCTTTGTTATCACGTATTCCCAGCTGCAGCGCTGCTGCTGCCCTGGCTGCCAAGCACTCTAACCTCCTGGGAGACACCTCCAGAGGTTAATTAGTTTACAGCTGGCCATTATTTGGAGCAAGAGGCGGCAAGGAAGAAACTGTCGAGAATCTTGACAGAGAGCATATGCACAGGTGAAGCCGTCAGCGTGAGCAAACTGCCATGTTTGAACTAGAAATTAAGTATCTGAACGTTTGGGAATTACTGGCTAGGAATGCCAGGTGAAGATGTGATTACAAAGGATAAGAGACACCAAGGGACACCACAATCTCAAGAAGCTGCAGCACCAGGGAGGAGATATTAGGCTGTTGGTTGGCAATGCCTTCCTTGGGAATATGTTTTCTCCAAAGTGAAAGCAGATGGCTGCTCTGCAGAGTGTCTGTGGCTTCACGCTTTTGGCTCCACAATGGCCACAAAGGCTCTCAGGAGGTTTTAGAGTGAAAATTTTTGAGTATAGGCTGCAGTCACTTTATTCAGAGCAAATAAACAGTAGTTATCCATCCTTATCCCCTGCCATGTGTTCAGCATTTGATGTTTCATCTGGGCTCCAGAGCCACCATAGAAAGAGGACACTATGGATACTATACATAGACAAGGGGGTTGAGATTGCAAAGAGAGGGGACACTTGATTCAAAGCCATTCCTTGCCATAGAATGAATCCAAATTCAGAGGCACAAGTTTTGGATACCAAGGCTCTCCTGTCACCATGAACTGAAGTCCATCAAGCTGTATTTAATTTTGATTTATTTATGCTGCAAGGAAGAATCAACTGTAGTTTCAACGACTAGCTCCATTTGT